>NW_020954600.1:1566315-1589844 GCF_900497805.2 Vombatus ursinus
TCCATCCCTCCATCCCTCCATCCGTCCATCCATCCATCCATCCATCCCTGGCTCCAGACCTCTCGCATTTCTGTCCTCCCTGTCTACCCCCTCCCCCTAATCTCTGTCAGCCGAGATCAGGCTTCCCTGAAACACATCTTGCTTCAAGGCATGTGACCATGTCTGCCTCCTCCCGTTACTCCCCCAAGACGCAGGCTTTCAGAGCGCTTGTTGCTCAGTGCTGGAAGACTTGTTTGGGAAAATGGGAAGCTGTCTGGTCATGCTAGTTTGGGGCTGTTGAGGATCTTTCTTCAAACTCCTGGGCTCTGCTGACTTGGATTTGGCACACTTGGCCACAGCTGGATCCTGGGGTCTCTCCTCCCCTGCCACCCCCGTAGGGCCTCGGGGCCCCCCCAGCATACAGCCCCCACTCTCTTACAGCCTCGTATTGTCACTGCTGTACCAAGGCTTTTCTATCAAAAACCCTAACCCTACGCGTTTTGGGTGAGTCACAGACAATTCAGTTAAATTCAGAGTGAGTTCCTTTGGCCCCTAGTGTCTGTTTCTGGAGCCCGCTCTCCGCTCCTCATCCACATCCACATCCCTCCTCAGAGTCCCTTGGATGATGATATCTTGCCCACCCAAAGGCTTGACTCCGCCATTGGCTCCCCTCTAGGGAAGACTCCCTCGGCCTGGACGCGGCACAGCAACATGGCCTTCCTCCCTGGGATGACTGAGACTCCTGTCCTGTGAGCTGGGTTGGCAGGTATCTCAAGACAGGAAGTCAGAGCCCCTCAAATATCCGTCCACACATTTGTCCATCTTTAGGAGGAACAAGTGTATCCATTTTCTGCGTGAGAAGGCTGAAGCCCAGAACAGTTGTGAATCTCCTAAGGTCACACAGCCTCCTGCTGGGATAAGCTAGGCTTCCAGATTTCCCAGGATATGACTTTTGTCCCTAGACCAGGAGTTTCTGACCTTTTCTGTGCCCCAGACTCCTTCTCAGAAAAGTGTGTGTAAATGCATAGAATAAAATAGTAAGGCCACAAAGGAGGCAACTCATATTGACAGAAGTTCAGAGATCCCAGATTAGAACCCCTGCCACTTAACCAATATGCCTGTCAGGTATGTAATGGACCACCTGGGCACGCAGTGGAAAATGGGAGAAGCGATAAAGGGCAAATTTCACATATGTTGAGCTGCCCATTTTTCGTCTCTGTCTCAGATTGAGGAGAGTAAATAAATGTGAAACTTGGTGCTCAGTCTGTTGCCTCTTTATTAGGCAGCTGCCTGAGGTTCAGAACCCTAACCCTGTCGGTCATGATGCCCTCTGGCCCCCCCGTTCCCCAGGGCATATCTCCTCAGATTAGGAGACCATCCTTTGGCCTTTTCTCAGTCCACATGGTGGGCCTAACTCATGGCTACAAACTCCGGTCGTGAGTCTCCTCCATCATCCCAAACTTAAGTCTCTGCTTACTTAGGATGGTGCACGTCTGCTTGGCCCTGGCCCATTGGATTGAATGGCGGTTCTCTGGGAACACCAGAGAGCCCGTTTGACAGCAGTGAAGGTTTCTCCAGAGGGAGCATGGTCCGACATGCTCTGCTGGACTGTAGCGAGTCCCAGGCCCCCCAGGAGAAGGAATCCTTGAGGGAGACGTTTCAGGAGATCATGTTGTCAGGTAGCCCCCAGCTGCTGTGGACAAGCCGTTGGTTTTCAGCTCCAGCACAGCCACACAAATCGTGTGACACCCAGGACCAGAATAGCTACTCACAATCAAGCCACCACATGGAGCTGGTAGGGTGGCTGGCAGCCCAGTCCCTCCTATTCCCCTATCCCTCCAAGCAGTGAGGTGCTCCCTCCCCCTCTTTCTCATTACCCCCACTCCCCCTGATTTGGATCATTGCCAGCCCTGCCAACACCCCCTGACTGATAGCCATTTTGAGTGTGAAGACCCAGACTGAGAGATGTGACACTTTTTGCTGGCCTCCAGGAAATGGCCTGTTGGTCTGGATGTATGGGGCAGTTCAGCCTGGGACCACATGCTAAATGAGGTGTTGCAGTGTGACGGGTGCCCAAGAGAGGCTTGTCAGAGTCCCACCTCTGTTCCTCAAGAGAACTCCAAGCCTTATTCTACTTCTCCAGACACCAGCCATATTGAATGCCTGCCCCCAAATGTCCTATAGCTGAGAGAGCAAAGGAATTGAAAGCACCTGGCCCCCCACCTCAGGCCTAGAGCAGGAAATGGTCCCCAGAGGAGTGGTTGGGATCAAACTTGGGTCCTGAGACACTTCATGAAGCTCTCTTCCAACTATCCTACTCTGTTTGCTAAATCTGAAAGAATATTAAATGAAATTAACCTCCTTCAAGCTGTCCTTCCCCTTCATCCTCGCACTCTATTTTTCTTGCTTTTCCTGGCCCATACCCTAGTATAGCCATTAGTGCTAGGAGGAGGTGAGAGATAGTGCTTCCTTGAAAGAAAGGATCTGATGAAAGGATTATGCTGATCTCAGCTCTTGAGCTTGGCCTCATCTCATATCTTTCCTTTAAACCCCAAGCAATTAGCAGTTGGGGCTTGGAGATGAGCCCCAAGTTTGTTCCAAACCATTCAAACTATTCTACCTTGATCAATCTTGAGCAGCCCTCAGGTTTCAGTCCAATACATGCACATTCTAGGATAGGACCTCATTCAGCAATACCACCACCTCATAAATAACCATACGACCATGGCAGGATGAAAGTACAGAAAACTAAGAAGAGCAAGGGCCTTCCCTACAGTGAGAGGAACAAGAGTGATGCTTGTTTCCTTGGCCCTGTGGCCATCTAAGAATATTCCATGGTCAGTGGAGATGGCAAAGAGCCGTCAGCTGCATGAGGAGGTCTCCCTGGTGTATTCAGGTACCCCAGCAGGCAGGGTCATTAGTAGGAGTCTGGCAGTCTGAACACATCTTAAAGGTGATGCTGTCTATGTCTGTGAACAACCAGGTATTGAATCAAAGGACTTCAGGAGAGCCTGAGTTGGGATGAATTTTCTGCCCCTCTTCATTCTCTTGTCAATCAGTCTTTCAAGAGGAGCGGAAGACATTTTGCAAACATTGACTCATTCTTCTCCATCGGGACCCAGAAGGGGGGGGAATAAGGTGATAGTGGTCGTTCTTTAGCCTAAAAACCAGGAATTTGAAGCCTGAATTCCCAAAGTACCAAGAGGTTTAGGTCTAGCCCAAAAGGGCATCTTCATCCCCATCCTCATGACAGCAGCCATTGGAGTTTGAGTCAGGGCCACAAGCTTTGTCCCTGTGTTGGCCTGGCCACATAAGGACGAGAGTATTGACACATGGAATTAAGGCTGCGGTTTTTGTAGCAGGAGGAGCAGAGATGGGCTTGTCAGTGAGAGGAGGAGTCTGCAGCTTGGTTTTGCTTCTAATCAGCAGCTCTTGAGCCCTCCTTTCCTGCCCAGAGGCTGACCCTTCTGATTATAGCTGGCAGGCACAGTGACGCATACAGCCCAGATTGGAAGCAGCCTTTGCGTGAAGGGGGGACCCTCTGGCAGCCAGCGTCACTCAGTAACCACTTGGGGAGCAGGCCTTCTGGTGACATCTTTTGCAAGATTTGGAAGGTTCCTTGTCAGGGGGAACACGGTTGCATTGTAGGTTTGGTGTGAACGGTTTTCTGCCACTACATCCTTGGCTGTCGAGAAGTACAGAGGCGTGTTTCTGGCAGGCACCCCACACAGTGTTGCCATCTGTCAATAAATTCTGACAAGTTTGTAAATCAGTGGCTCCCAGGCAGCTGGTCTCATAGGGGGCTTAATGTAACCTGGATTAGCTCATGGGAAAAATGTGGTTACAGCTTGATTTGAGGTTGGGGGGCATCTCTGTGCTTAAAGTGTATCCAGTTCATGGTTGTCATACCCCTTTCCCTTTTTGTTTTTTTAAAGTCCTTCCCCTTCATCCTCGCACTCTATTTTTCTTGCTTTTCCTGGCCCATACCCTAGTATAGCCATTAGTGCTAGGAGGAGGTGAGAGATAGTGCTTCCTTGAAAGAAAGGATCTGATGAAAGGATTATGCTGATCTCAGCTCTTGAGCTTGGCCTCATCATTGGGATCAAAGAACCATCCAAAAACAGTAGAAAGGACCACTGGCTCCAAATCCATTGGGTCTGTTGGCTTTGACTCTTTCCCTCAGGAAGAAGGTGGCTCATGCTCAAGCCAGACCTATATCTTGATGTATGCATAACCGTATAAAGACAGACTGGACACTAGGGGAGCCCACCATCATCTCCAGGCCCCAGTTCTCTCTGCTCTCAGCTTTCCTCTTGTTCTGCCAGCTTGCCAAGGCATGCCATAACCTTATCAGCCATCTTTCCAGGCTAATGCTTAGCATTGGGATGGCTCCAGACCTTCTTTCCAACCTCACTTGACCCCCCTAACTAGCCTTGCCAGTGCTGTGGGCTTGGACTTGAAATCAGGAAACCTGGCTTTGAATCCCATCTTCAGCACTTACTAAATCATTTGCAACACTGAGCAAATCACTTTGTCATTGAGCCTCAGTTTCCACATCTTAAGAATGGGAATTCTAATACCTGCATCACCTGCCTCACAAAGTCATTTTGAGGAAAGTGCTTTGTACAGTTCAAGCATCTGTAGAAAGTGGGACTTTTTTCCCCTGGGAAACCACTTTATTCCAGAGTGGGGCAAGTCTTACTGTAGTAAAGAGTAGATTTGGTGACCAGTGACCTGCCCTGTAGTTCCCCAGGCACACACAGGGTATATATCTCCCATACCCTAGGACATGAGGAAAACATTGTGTACCTACTTGTTGAGAGAGTCAAGTGGAACTGAATACATAACAAAGGCAGATAAAAAGAGTGAAAAATGACCAGCTTGCCTTTCTAGGCTTATCATCTGTCACTCCCCTTCAGGTACTTACTGGGCAGCCACATTGGCCTTTCTGTTCCATACTCAGGACCATCTCCCATCTCTGGGGACAGGCTTTCCACCATGCTTGCAGTGCACTCCCCCCTTGACTCTTCCTCATGGCTCAGTTCAAATGCCGCTTCCTACAGGAAGCTTTTCTTGATCCTCCTTCAGCTGTTCTAGTCCCTCCCTGCCAAAATCACTTTGTTATTGATGTATATGTTTCATACACATTTATTTCCCATCTGTGTCAACCTGTGATCTCCTTCCCTGGAACGTAAGCTCCTCGAGGACAGGGACGGTTTCATCTTTGTCTTTGTATCCCCAGCACCTCCCACAGCATCTGGCATGTAGTTAGGTGCTTAACAAAGGCTTGTTGATTTATTTATTTCCTCCAAGCCACTCTAGGAGGCAGCAGGGTACAGTGGGAAGAGGCCTGGACTTTTGAAGAGAAGAGGACCGGTGTTCAGATCCTGGCTCCATTTCTTACTCCACATGTTCTTAGGCAAATGACTCACTTCTCTGGGCCTCAATTTCAGAGAAATTGGGAGGGACTTAGGGGGAAATCACCTCATCTTTCTCCCTCATTTTACAAATGGGCCTCATTGAATGACTGCCCCGTTGGGTAGTTCATGGACAGCAGAGCCAGGAGTGAGATCCCACGCTCATTCCAACACTTCACACTGCCTCAATAATGAGCTCACCTTCCTAAAGGTGGAGGATGCAGGTAAGGGGAGCACATGCCTACAGAAGGAGAGGGATGAGATGAAATGATTAACTAAGGTTCCTTTCACCTCTAAACCCATGAGCCCATGAGCTTTAGTATTATTCCCATTTTACAAATGAGGAGACTCCGTCTCAGAGTGGTTTAAGTGACTGCCATGGGCAGCCGTGGATGATGAGTATCAACTTTGGGACTTGGACTTATGTCCCTCACTCATCCACTGACCCGTTTTGCCCTTCTAGTTGGCATCTGCCAGGGGAAGAAGAAGCAGGCTAGAACTAGAGCAACAGGAATTCCGTCTTCTGGCAAGGTGCCTGTCCTTCCCCATTGGAAGAGCATCTTAGTGAAGGAGGAAACCCAAGACTGTGTAGTCTTCCTCCTCTGTTTTCTCTCTCCATCCCTAGGAAAGAGATGAGTGCTTCCAGGCCCAAGCCCACAAATTCATGGGGCTTGGGTTGGGGAGCCAAAGGTCTCATGGTCCCCTCTCTGATGCCTTCAACACCCTCTCCTTCGCCACCTCTGCCTTTTAGGGCCTTAAACTCTGGTGTTGAGTACTACTGGGACCAGTTGAATGAGACAGTCTTCACCGTCCATTCCAACAGCAGGAGCAGTGAGAGGCCTGGGTAAGTGTTTGGAGAGGAGGGGAAGAGCAGCCAGCTAGAATGGGAATGGTGTGTGTGTATCTCTCTCTCTGTCTTTCTCTCTTTCTCTCTGTCTTTCTCTCTTTCTCTCTCCCTCCCTCCCTCTGTCTTCCTCTTTCTCCGTCTCTCTTTCTCCCTCTTTCTCTCTCTCTCTCTCTCTCTCTCCCTCCCCCCGTCTCTCTTTCTCCCTCTGTCTTTCTCTCCCCCCCATCTCTCTGTCTTTCTCTGTCTCTCTCTCCCTCCTTCTCTCCTAACATTCTTTATAGTTGTTCTGTCCCCTCACTGCACCTGAGTCCCTGCTCAGTAGAGCATGGAGGTCACATCCCAAGCTAGATGACCACTAGAAGCCTGTTGGCCTAGAAAGTTGGAATGTGGCTTTTCTTTCCTGCCTCTGAAAGGCCAAGGTCTTGGGGAACAAAGTGGGGTTCTTGCAGCAGAGACACAGGACAATTGGAGAAAAGGGGCTGAACTTGAGAGGGAGCACCGTATAACCCAGGTGTAGTCTACTCTTCATTCCCCAGGACGGTGAGAAAGACTTGGGGCCTCAATTCCCCGGAGTTACTTGAATCTAATTGGAGGGCACCAAGCTGGTGCTGTTCATTTTCATTATTGAATTGCGTAGCTTCTCTACTGATGTCCTTCTCTGATGCCTTCTCATGGCTGGGAGCTGACCCTGGGCCCTCCAAGCCTGTGCCGGCAGAACCCAAGTTCTTACAGGTTTCTACCAAGCTGGAAAGGCTTTGAGGACAGGCCCCATGGTAGACTGGGTGTCTATCAGTGAGGAGCAGCCTCACCAGGTTCAGAAGGCTCATCCCTAGCCCAGTGGGAGAATCAGGCCCGGGTCAATCTGGGACAGAATATAGGTAAAGGCAGAACTGTCCGCCAGACTGAGAGACCTGGAACAGAAACCCTCTTCTTTCAAAATTGTGCCTGGTCACTGTCTGGAAAGTCTGTGTCTCTGAGAATTGGGATGCTGAGGCTCAGGGAAAAGTCTGGCCTGACTTCAGTTTTTCTATCTCCGTCTAGAAGCAGCAGAGCCACATGGAGGACAGACAGGGACATGGGCTTAATGAATGCCATCGGCCTCCAACCCCGGCACCCGACCACTTCAGTGACATCTCAGGGCACCCAAACTTTGGCACCTCAGCTACAAAATGCCGAAACCCAGACGGAAAGGGAGGTACAAGAGCTGGGGGCAGCATCCTCAGGGTCTGGCGAAGGTAGGAGCTGACCGGCGGGGATGGGGATGAGGTGGGGAAGGGAATGGCCATCAATGGGGTCCAGCAGTCCAGTGGATAGTTGAGCTTTCCCTGAATTGAGATTTTCATAGTGAATCCCCAGTATGTAATTAATCCAAGTGCCTTCTCCTTGGACCAAGCTTCTCCGTGTATTGGGTCTCTCCCCAACCTAGCTGAAGAGGGTGATCCCAGGGTGACTTTCACAGCTCCCTCAGGGATTCCATCTATCCCAGGTAGGGCCAGTATTTCCTGGGAGCCAGAAACCAGACAAAGGGCTATGAAATCTCTCCCACACAGACCCCTTCCACACCCCCAGTTCCTGGGAACCCTCTGTGTTTCACTGTCCATGTAGGGAAGTCAGGAGGATGCTGGGATTTCATGTTTACTGATCGCCCCTGAGGGCTCTGCTCCTGGCTTCCAGTTCAGAACAGGTTCTGAGGACATACTCCCCTGTTCCCTCCCCTCTGATTTGTTGTGTCACATAGCATTGGCTGGGCAGACCTGTGCACCCTCAAGATCCTGGGAAAGAGACTGCCCAAAACAGTAAGAGGTGGGCACGGCTCCAGGATGGATGTAGATGGAGCCTATGGCTTCACACTCTCCAGATGGGAAGGAAGGGAGTTCAGAGGCCGTCATATATGAGACCCCCGCCCGCTGCCAACACTCTGCCCTTCAGCCTTCCCTGCTCTTCCCGGCAGCCTCTTCTCCTTTGGAATGTCTCTCCCTGCCGGGGAGCAGCTCCTTTGGTCCTCGCCACCTTCCTGTCAGAGCTCCTGCTTCAGGCCTCTGGGGCCACATTGAACAATTCCAATGGACAGTGTCCGTCCTTCAGAGAATAATTCTCCCCTACAGTCAGTGGAGGGCACCGCCCTGCTGGCCAGCCCCTCAGGTTGGGGGGCACAGTCAGCCATCGCCCCCATGCTGGGTACTGGCCTCAAACTTGTAAGAACCAATTAGCACTTTGAAACAGCAGAGCTGAACCTCTTTGGAGTCTGTCATCGCCAGTGTTAAACAGCCTGTTCTCACGCCTAAGCTTTCTTACCGCCCTGAGCCAGCCCAGACTTCAAACAAGGCAGCTGACAAGCAGACACGTTTGTGGCCGAGAGAGACCACCGGAGGAGGGAACCTGGTGGGGACCAAGCAAAGAGAACACTGGTTTACTGTAGTCTGGCTCCCTACAGGGAAGCATCCATCGACCTAGCATGAGTGAAGGATGTAGCGTTTTCAACCTCCATCTCTGATGGGGCCCATCCTGCTCCGCGCTGCTCACAGACTGTTTCCTCGTTGTTTGGAACTCTGTCGGGGAGGGCACCCAAGCAGCCGGCCCAGGATCCAGATTGGACATTGAGCCGTGTCAAGGACAGAGCATCAGATGGCCACAGGACTTCTGTTCAGCCAAAGCCGTGACTCTAGGCTCCGAAGGTGCGGAGCAGACCCAAGGGATGGGGTCAGCATGTGCCACAGTGAACCTCTTTGCCAGCACAGAACCAGACCACACAGGCCCTGTAGCCGCTCCTGCCAGACCCTGCATGGGCTGAGCCAACCAGGAGCCCAGCGCATCTGGAGTCTGGAGTCTGCTGGCCTGAGACGTGTGGGGTCTGCAGGCATCCTGGCTCTTAGAGGAAACCCTGCCACCTCTTTTCCAGTTAAACAACAGTAGAGACGTTCTGGACACCAGTGACACCGAGTACCCCTGCAGGATCACCCTGGCAGGGACAAGACAGGACCGCCCTTGCTGGGGTCTGCTGCTGGCCTTGCTGCTCTGGCCAACATTAGTCAGTGACTGTAGAAGGATCTGCCCAGGAAGATGAGTAGAGCAAGACCTCCTGGCAGCAGAGGGATGGATTGGGTCTGGTGGCAGCTACCTTGATCTCCTCATGGATTCCCTGCTTTTCAAATGCTTTTTGTGACCCACTGAGTCAAGAGTAGAGCCAGAAGGAAGCAGTGGCCACGAACCAAGGTCGTGACTTGCCGAGGCCCCTCTGTGGCCCTGACTTTTCCTATCCGCGCAGCAGAGAGATGATCTCTTCACCCCATCCCCCAGCCTACAAAACAATCAGCCAAAAACTGGTTGGCAAAACATCTGGGGTGGACCCACCTCTGGATCTCTGGCTCTCCAGAGCTGTACGTGGTCATTCTCTCAGCTGTTAAAGGGGTTCCCCTGCCTCCTGGTGGGGGAAGGGAGGTAGCTCATAATTAATGGGAAAAGAGCTGTACTTTTGCTAATTGCCTGTCCTCCCCCAGCTCTTTCCCGTCAGCCAGTGCACGAGGGTTATGAGACCACTTCTCATTTTCTAGTTCTGTAACAATGTGATTGCAGTCTTTTGAGTTCTTACCAGAGCAAGTGCTGTGCAGAGGAAGTTTGCAGGGGGCTTCTCAGCTGCCTCCAGGGCCCCACCCACTCTGGCTAACAACGGGGTTGGGCAGGGTGCAGATAAGGGGTGGAGAGCTTAGGCTGAGGAGATGCTCAGGGTTGGCACCCTGCCCTCTGCTGCTGTCCAGCGTTCCTGTGCCCTGGCCCTGACCTGTTGGGAAGGCCAGGCTGTGAGAGGGCTGGTGCTCCTGTGCTCCTCTGCTCCTGTATCCTGTGCGTCAGCTCCTTCCCTATAGGGCCTGCCTGGGTTTGCTGGAGAGGGGACTCAAGGGCTGGTTGAAGTCTCCATTTTCTCCTTTGAGCTGTGAAGCCTCTACTCCCAGCCAGTCTCCCTTCTAGGGCATTGTAGCAAAGAGCTGATCCAGCTGCCTCTGAAAACAGAATGTGGCCTAGAACTTGCTGAGAAGATCTGGCGTCAACACTGAGTCAGTGCATACTCAAAGGGTTCTCTTTGCTCCCAGAGGACAAGCACAGAGTGGAGTCCCGTTGTCTCCAGAACCCTGGCTCCATTGCCATTTCCCAGAGAGCCCCTAGGGTTCTCTTCCCCTTTGTGAGGAAAGCAGTTGCTAGTGTTTGCTCCAAGCAGCCCTGGGAGAGACTAAGCCAAGAGCACAGCTCTCTGCCCACCTAACATGAAGCCGTGCAGACCCTCTTCCTGGCTCATGCTGGATGAGAAGATGGAGACCGAGGATGGCCAGAGTTTGTCACATGCCCCCTTCAGCCTGGCCCATGGTCTTCCTGAAATGATGGCCCCAACTTGAGGGCCTTAGCTGAAAGCTGCCCAAAGCAAGCATGGCCCTGTGGGCCCCAGCATCAGCCCTGGTGGCACCATCCTGCCCCTGGAAACAGGCCACTGCAAAAGTTGATAACTCACTAGGCACAGAGCCCAGCATCTTAAGCCCTAATGCCAGTGGGACTCCTGCCAGCCCAGCACATGCCCTGGGACAGTGTTGGCGATAGTTTCACTGCAGACAAAGTTCTTGGAAAGCGGTAATCCTCTCTTCCATTCAGGGAACGGTCAGAGTTGGCAGTGCATATATCTAGCCGAGGGACATCCGCAGTCAGCACCCCTTTGCTGGGGGTCTCAGGGTACCCGTTCTTGCTGGAGACTCGCTCCCAGGAAGGCAGATGCTTTAAGCGAAGCATCCTCACTGTGCATTCTCCTTGCTAAGGGGTCTTGTGGAGGCCTCTTGATTACAGCTCAGTGGAAAAGGGCCAGTGAGGGGAGTTCACTAGTGGGTCTGGAGAAAAGCTGAAGGCAGCAGAATGCAGCTGCTTGCTCCTGCTGCCTGAGGGGCCCAGGGGAAGCAGGAGGCACTGCGTTAGTGAGGAAAGAATTTAGTGGGGCCTCTGAAATGACTGGTGTCAAACTGCCCTGGAAACTTGACTCTTAACAAGGCAAACAGAGAAGGGACTGGGACAGTGAGGGACAGAGGGAGGCCTCATAAGAAAAAGTAGCTGTCAACAAAAAATAAATCAAAGCAGGTCAGGGAACAGCTGGAGAAAACAAATCCTTTTGAGTCCAGCCAGCCCAGCTGAGGCAGCCCAGGAGCCTGGCTTTTAAAGTTGCCAAAAACCTCAGCCCAGTCCCCCCAGCAGTGAAAGGGAGAGGGAAGCAAAGGCGGAGACGTCGGCCTGGGGCCCCTTAGGGTTGGACTGCCCCCTCCTCTGCTGTGGACCCCATGTGCTCCTCCTACCTGCTGAGCAAGAGGAGGTTCACCGCAGTGTTGGTGCTAGTGCCAAGGCCATGGAGGGAAGGAGTTGGCTTCTTCTGCATTAGACCTTCCAGGGAAGAGCAAAAGGCAAAAGCCCAAGAGAAACTGGTTCTGAAGAGCTTCCGGCCCCATCGCCCGGCCTCAGCCTGCATGGGATGAGGGCCATGAAGCCAGAACCTCTGGTCTGGGATGGGTGGGGACTGAACTCACTGTGAGTAATGAGCCAGGATGTCCCCAGGAATGTCCCCAACACCTGTTAAGGGAAGAGAAGCGCACTGAGAATTCCTGGCTTGACAAAATGAATGAGTTCCTGCAGGGAATGGCGGCACTCAGTACAGGGCCTGGTACCAAGTTAACCCAGAACGTGCTCTCCTGGCTCTTAATGTCTTTGGAAGAGGGAGCGAGATCTCGGGGCAGAAGCCCTGGACTTAAGCCAGAGGCCCTAGGCTCAGAGTGTGGCTCTGCTTCCTCGTTGCTTGGGCAGGTGACTTTTCTCATTTGTAAAATGAAAGCATTACAGTTTGATCTCTGACTCCCCGGTGGTTTGGGGGGGGCGTGTCGGGCAGTGCTCATGAGTTCCTCCATCCCAGATGTTGAAAGAGGGTGTGCTGGCCACACTATGAGATTATCTAAAGGGAAACCCCATGCCCTCAACATGGAGTCAAGTGGACGAGAAGGGCAGCTGTGTGTAGTAGTGGAAAGAGCCATAGGCTGGGAGTCACTTCCTCTGGCTAAGCCTCAGTTTCCTCATTTGTAAAATGATGCTCTGTAAAGTTTCTCTCATCTCCTTGAGAACTGATGAATGCTAGGGATGTCACTCTTGGTCCCTTCTGTTGTAGGATCCCGGACCTTCTCCTCAAGTGCAGATTTACACCGTTACCCCCTCCCCCGTTCCCCCCAAGGCAGCCAAGTGTGGAGCCTCCAGGTTCCCAGGCATCAGTTGTCCCATCTTTCCTAATTCACCCCCTCTGCTCCTTTGTGCCTTTCAGGTGAGGGTCCAGAGTATGGGCCAGGAGGGGAAGACGCGCTCACCAGGATCCAGAGACTGATGGCCGAGGGTGGGATGACGGCGGTGGTGCAGCGGGAGCAGAGCACTACCATGGCCTCCATGGGCGGCTTTGGCAACAATATCATCGTCAGCCACCGGATCCACAGAAGCTCCCAAACGGGCACAGAGCCAGGGCCAACAGACAGTGGGGCTCCCCAGCCCTCTACCTCCCGAGGGCTGGCCCCTGAGCCTCAGGGCCACAGCCGCTCAGAGCTAGAGCCAGTGGCGGAGCGAGGCCACCGGACAGGCACTGCCAGGCCAGCCTCCCCAGGCACTGTGGGACCAATCTCATACAGTGATCTAACCAACAACCACCATCTTTCTGACAGCACCGGGTGCCCTAGTGGAGAGCCGAGGGATAGGTAGAAACAGCTGTGCCTGTGGGTGCCACCCCTCATACTGCTGGGCAGAGACCTGACCTCATAGCTGACTAGAAACTGTGCACATGGAGAAGCTGCTGGCCGCAAAGGGGGGATCCGATGGGATACAAGAGAGGGATGAGAGGGGAAGCTGGGGCCACATTCCCCACGTTAACCTTCCAGAGTCCAGGGACACACGGACACACCAGAGCTTCATGACCATCCCACCCCCCTGTTTGGTAGTCAGTCGGTACTACCCTCTGTGCACCAAGGCCCAAAATGGGCAGAGTGGGCCTCTGGGAAGATGGTATAGGGCTTCTCTCACCACGAGTCCTCTCCTCTCATGGGGCAAGGGATGGGAAGAGGCCTAAAGGCCATGAGGACAAATTGTCTTCCAACTCTGGGGAAAGCCTGAAGTGAGGACAACTGTGTTCCCAGGGCAGGGCTGCTGGGACTTTAACCCGCTGGAAAGGAGGAGAATCCTAGCCCCCTCAAAGTTCTCTCCCATCTCTGGGCCTCTTCAGATCCAGAAAGGGCTTCAAACCAGGGTATCTAGGCTGAGCTCTGGGAATAACTCAGCTGGTGGGGGGACAGCTATTTGGTGGTGGGGTCAGTTCACTTGCTTACTGAGGATTTTTTTCCCCCAGGGAAAGGGAAGTGATACAGATTAGTGGGCAGGAGCTCATTCAGGGAGCTTGGGACAAGGAGGGTGGGTCGCAGGACAGCCTACCTCTGGGTTGGTTCACCAAGATCCTTCCCCAGTACCCACTGGAGCAGTGGCTTCATGTGTCAGTATTACGACCCTGGGCATCTGCCTGGCTCAGGGCTGGGCAAGGGGTGCAGCTCTGGGTCAGAGGGTGAGGTATCAGTCTGTCATGTCAGGTGTTGCATGTGAAATCTTGAACTGTACACGTAGTTTCTAGTGGAGAAATCAAGGCTCTGATGATTTTGTTTTTAGTATAAAGAAATGTGATTTCCTTTCTGTTTGTAACTCATCATAGAGACATTTTGGTGGGAGGAGAGGGGAATAGTCTGACTGCTAACAAGGGAAACACCAAAGATCAATGTCATTAAAATGATGGCTACCCTTCTGTTCTTTCTTTATTTGTGCTTTTATATTGCTTCGGGTCCACATGGTCTGGTCCTCATGCCCTTCCCAAAATGTCTCCCTTGGGTTCATCCTGGCAGGCCATTCTGAGATAGCATAGCACAGTCCCTCACCTGACATTTAACCCCAACACTTTGAGTGCCCAAGTCATTTGGCTCTGGTCACTGCCCATCTATCACCATTCAGGTGACTGATGCCTCTCTATGCTCCTTCCCTGGAACCTCAGCCCTGCCCACTGTCAAATGACTTAGTGAGCTCACCCACCCTAAAGTTTAGGGCCTCTTCCCTGGCCCTCAAGAGAAGTGCAAACAACAATTTCTGTACTTGGTGTGAACCAGGAAAAGGGGGGCCTGAGCTTAGGAACAGTGAAAGCAGAGCCCTCCCATTCAGGGGCTTCCAAGTTCCCTGTGTCTGAATGACCCACTCTGCCTCCTGCTTCTGCTCCTGCTCCTGCCCTGCTGAGTGTCAAATGAGATAATGTATGTGAAAGCACTCTCAGTCAGCATTTATTTGTACAACTCTGTAAATATTAGTACTATTAGCAGAACTCATTGAGACAAGAGAGTGCATTAGCTTAGGCCCTCCTACAAGGATGTAGGTGAGGAAAACTACATTATTTCGTTCTCCATGGTGTCACCCATGTGCCCACTGTTGTGCCCACAAGGAGCTTATAATCCAGCCAAGAAGACAAAATTAGAGAAACTGGGAAATATTTATTGAACAAAAACGTGGCGGGGCCTTATGTTTTGTAATCCCAAGGAGAGTTTCGTAGTACACATGGAGTCTTCCAAAAGGAGATGGAGGCTAAGCCGAGCCTCCAAGAATGAGTTTGTAGTGAAGGAAAAGGCATTCTCTGCCTGGCCTTTGCTTTATTTCATCCTCCCTCCTGCCATTCCAAAGAGTGTGTATGACACCTGAATTTTACAGTACTTAACACAAAAAGTCATTAAGCTAGGACATAAGAGTGGTTGGGTAAGAACAGACAGCCTTGGATTGGAGCAGCCTTTCCAAAAAGCGGCCAGAGTTGTGCTGACCTCTTCTTTGCCCGGAGGAGTGGGTTTCCACCTTCCTGACCCTGGCCTTCCATCTTCTGGTCCAGTCCTGTGAGAGCTCAGCCACATGGACTAGTGGCTGGTGCTCCCTGGCCTGTGAGATAATAAGGAAGCTAAGCATCACAACTTCTCTGACCCACCTGGGATTCTGAAGACCTTTCTCAGACCGCTGGTACTTGGAAGGGAATTACGCAGTAAGGACTCAGCTCTGTAGTTCTGTCCCCCACCTCTCCCAAAGTTTGATGCCCTCCACCAGAAAGCCCCAGGAGCTCACAGCCTGCTCTAGGGAGTGTCCCCTACTTCCAAGTGCTCAGAACCTGCCTTGAAACAGACTTTCCCCCTCTATCCTTCGTTCGCTAGGGGCAGAATAAGAGCTAATATGCAAGGTGAGCCTAATACGTAGGGAGAGTCTTCATATAGATTTTTATAAACGCATAAATTTTGAATTTCGGGAAATCCCACACTGTGATGTTTGTGCATTTTTTAGGTCCCGCAGCTTGTGGCAGGGCTCAAAGGGGCACAAGTGGGGAGGGCAGTCGTCAAGCCTTGGCCAAGACTCCCAAAAGCTTTCGCCAGGCCAATGCCCAGGAACGAGGTGCTAGGGTAGAGCAATGTCCGAAGGATGATGTGCTCGCTTGGTCAATCCAGCTTGTTGCCCGCGGGGCTTTTCCAGAGGCCTCTAAAATGCCTTTCGGCTTTTCAGACCCCCATCCCATCAACTACTGGAAAGCAGTTGACTCCTGTTACCTTGGGGGGTGCAACAGAGGCAGGCCCCTGGCTGCCAAGGAACTCCCTTCCCCCTGCCCCTCCCACCACCCTCGCCTGTCACTCTGGCTTCTTCCGTTTCTCGGCATCCCCCCAGGCCCCTGTCCCTTGGCAGCCCGACTAAATAGGGGAAGGGCCTGGCAGGTTAGGGGTTAGAAGGCTGGAACCGAGAATTCATAGATCCTCGAGGGCGGGGGCTGGGCGGGGTTTAGGTTGTTGTGCCTTAGAAAGAACAAACCCTTTTATAGCATCCCGGGAGAGCCTATTCGAGGCACCTCTTCCAGGCTGGGGGAAGGGGATGCCTGTGGTGACAGTCCCTGCTGCAAAGAGGGGAATCCAGGAAGGCCTTGAACATGACCCTTCCCCACTTCACACGCTGGGGCAACTGGCAAAGGCTGAGGGCAGGCTGAGTAGCTGGGCCGGTGGAATTCGAAGTGCTTGAAGAGCTCGGAGCAGAGCCTTAGCCGCCCGTGCAGCCGCCCCTGGCCAGGTCTCATTAACGTACCCCAGGCTCAGCAGCGTGGGCCCCCCCGCTGCCGAGAATCCCCACGGACGGGAAGCTCGGCAGCCAGCGCACTCGACTCCAACCCGAGGGACCGCGAGCAAACCTGCCCCACCCACTGACTTCCACCCATTACCTACAGTGTCATTTTATCCTCGTCTATCCGAGGTGCGCTCGTTTCGGAGGGATCTGAAGGGCGACCTTACGAGAGGAGTCCGTGCCCATCCCGGGTCCAGACCTCCAAGTCAGGGGAAAGGAATGGGCGTGTGAAGGAGGGACGGGGCCACAGGGGCTCCTAGTTCTCCATGCACCCCGCTCGTCCTTTGAATGTCTCCCCAGCCCCTAGCCGCCCCCAGCCCCACCCCAGCCTTCCACGAACTGCCTTGCCCAGAATAGCAGGACCCCCGGAGCAGTTCTCAGGTCACAAATAAGTCTGAGCACCTGAAGTCCAGTGACTTCGGGGCCCCGTCCGCCTGGTCAGAGCCGTAGGTGCGGCGATTCCCTAGCAACGCATCTCATGGCGACCCCGGGACAGAGGAAAGGAAGCGGCGCCGGAGGTCTCCGGCTGAGCCCGCAGGTGGGGTCGGACTTCGGGGACTGGGCACAGAGCACCGGGCGGTAGCTCCGGGCAGAAACCGCGTGACCTTTCCTGGGGGCGGTGTCACCACGACAACCAAACGCACGCACTGGGACCCCCGGGAGGACCGCGCCTCGCGCCCAGGCGCCAGCTGCAGCAGCCCCGGGCCCGTTCCAGACGTCGCAGCTGGAGCCCCGAGGGCCAGCGGCCGGGCTCCCGCGGGCCCCCCTCGGGGTGGCCGGCTTAGCGCGAAGAGCGGCGCGCAGCACCGCGGAGGGGAGCGCGCCGCGCGGAGGGAGGCGCAGGGAGGAGAGGCGAGTGGGGCCGGCAGCCCATGGGGCTGCCCCACGGTGATTGGCTGCCTCTCCGTGACATCACGAGGCTCGGGGAAAAGTGCGAGGGTGAGAGAGACTCGGAGCCACAGCCGCCGGGAGCCGCGGACCGAGCAGGGGCCCGTCCCCTCCTCACCCCGAGCCACGGCCACCACCGCCGCCGCCCCCCGCCCGGCTCGGCCCCAGCACGGCCCTCGCTGCAGCCACCTGGCCGGTGGCAGTCTGCCTGGGTCCCGGCCCGACGCCCCTCGCCTGACCCCTCCCCGCTCCGCCTGTCCAGTCCACGCCCGTCCCGTCCATCCCATTCCGTCCAGTGTGTCCCGCCAGGGCCGCTGAAGGAGCCTCGGGGCAGCCCGGAGCAGCGCAGCCCAACGGGGTAAGTGCAGTCGGAGAGGGCGCGGGACGCGCCCGCCCGGGGCTGGACGAGCAGACCGACGCACTGATGGAACCTAGGAGGGAGTCTGGAGCCCTGCGGGGGCGCGCTGGGGTCAAGGTGGGGTCAGGAACCGGAGGTCCCCAGAGAGAGGAGGGGTGCTTCGGGTCTCAGGGATGAGCCGATGGGTGGATGGGCGTCGGGGAGCACACAGCCTAGGAGCGGCCCTGGACAGGCGGGCGGGCACCCGCCTCCCAACTTCATCTGGGCTTTGAGCTCCGAAATGACCCTAGGGCCCCCGGATCCGGGCCCCCGGCCTTGGGGAAGTGGGGGTGGGGGGGGCTTCCACTCCCTGCGGTTCCGCCACAGCCTCTGGCAGCGCCACTCCTATTCCTACCCGGGAAAGCTTCCCTCCTGATTCAGGATCCCCAGAAGCAGCGACAAGTCCAATCAGGAACCATTTCTCCCCTCCTGTGCACCCCATTCAAGCAAGCCCCTTGCCTGAGCCTCCCTCCCTGAGCTGCGGCCTCGTGGGTGTCCGAGAGCTCCCACCCATCTATCCCCCGGGTTTTTTTTATGTGTGGTATAACCTGGGCCGCACCCTCGGGATTCCACATTCCCTTCTGTAGCTCTCTTCAAGGATTCCCCCCCCCCAGGCTATTTCTGAAGGGAGAAAGGACACCAGTGGATCTTTTCAACCACCTTAGGGCCTCCCACAACCCCCAATCCTGGGGAGGGAGAGAGCTAGTGGGGACTGGGACCTCACAGGGCAAAACTGTAGTATCCATGCATCTCCAGTCCCCGGGAGAAACCAGTCACCAAAATCGAGTTCATGGCGTCATCACCATGGGTGACCTCAGGCGGCAGTGGTTGCTGAGCAGGGGGGCAACACGGCACCCCCAGACGGCTCCCAGGGCTGAGCTCCCCTTGCTATCTCTGAGGACCGGAGGTAGACCGGGTGGAGACCGACCCGGAGCGTGCTACCTGCAGCCGGAGACGCACCTGTCACTGAGGAGTCCGGAGCTCACTCTAGACTAGATAACAGCCCAAGGCTCAGGGAGCCCTCACCCAGCTATCCAGGAAACAGTCTTAGGGATTGCATTTTTCCACTGCATGCAGCTAGGGACTTGGACACGGGAACACAGTCTCCAGGGCGAGTTCTGGAGCTCACCTCCTGCCAGTGTCTTCCAGAGCCCTGAGCCAACCACAAAAGCCAACCCGGGCAGCCCCTCCTGGGCAACATCTGGCTGCAACTGCAGCGCCATCTCTGCCCTCTGCTCTGGCCCAGACCCTGTGGGGCCTGTAACTCTTCCTGCAACCTGTCTTCCCGAGTTCCCTACAGGCAAACCCCAAATGCCTTCTGTGAACCAATGATTCATAGGGCTGATCCACTGCTCCCCATCGGAGCTCTCCAGATTCAGGCGCTTAATTAGGTGCCAGGGCTACTTGTGGCAGCTCCATAAGATTCTAAGCTGTCCCTGGTCCTGAAGGAAGAACATGAGCTCCTTCCCCAAGGCTGTGGCCTTTTCCATTTAACTCTGACTCTTACAAAGAAATATCAACTTTCAAGAGATCCAGCATCCCCAGGTCAGAGTTCCCATGTCCCGATGGATGCGGAGGGCCTGAGCACAGCCATACATAGGGGCCAGGTGGGCATGCAGAGCAGAAACTGGATGGACAAGCCTTCTGGCCCCTATAGAAGGACTTCCTTTGGCCCAAGGGGAAAAGGAAGCTGGAATTAGACTGGAATCTTCCTGACCCCCACCCCCACCTCCCTCCCTTTAATGTAGTAGGAGAGATTTGAAACTAGATTTTTTTTTTCTAGTATATGACTTGGGATAGGAGTGAGAGAATTTGATATTGCAAACCTACCCCTGGAAGAGATGGGAAGGACTTCCTAGCCTGACCAAATGAAGTCTCTGCCCCTTTCCCCTGCAGACTCTCTGGATCCCTCAGCATCTCCATCTTCCCTTCTCCCTTCCCCCCCCTCCCCCGGAGAAGGGGCCTGGGACTGAGGACTGAAAAGTCATGCCCCAGGGGGTAGCTAGCACCTCTTTTTTTTTTTCTGCTCAGTTTTTATTTCCTGTCCTCCTCCTCCAAAGCCTGACATTTTAAGGCCTTGAGACTGTACAAATCTATACAGCATTGGCCGCATGCCCGTCAACATATGCCCATTTACATGCATGCACGGAGTCCATCCATACACGCACACACTCAGTATGTGAATGTGGGAGAGGCCCTAGACAAAAAATACGCATGCTGATTGCAATCAGCTCCCTCCCTTCCATTCCTGTTTCCATCCAGGCCCCTCCCTGATCACCCCTCCACCCTCGCCCTCAGCCTCCCCAGGTTCTGGAAGGGCAGATGGCTAAAATCTGACATCCCTAACTTTCTCCCCCCATCTCTGGTCAGCCCTGATCTCCCTCCAGGACTCGGGAGCATGGCTGAGAAACCCCTAAGCCTAACCTGGGAAATCATCCTCAGCATCCTCCCTGTCCCTAGCAAGGCATGACTCTCTAGACCAAAACTTCCAAAGTGAGACAAGGACCTTCCTCTGGCCCTCTCTCCATCACCTCCCCTCTCCCTGTCTCCTCCACCATTTCTTTTTCCCTTTCCCAAAGCTCAGGCCCCATGAGAAGGTACTATTCTGCTAAGCATCTGGTAGGGCCAACAGCACCATCTAGTGGTGATTGCAATCTCTTCAGTGCCCAGGCCCTGCCTACCTGCCTGACCAGGTCAAGGCTGTGTTGGAGATGGACAATAGCTCTGGGAGCAGGAGTGCAAGGATGGAGGTGGGGGTGGGGATTGGGACATCAGGGAGGATACTCTGTCCATTCCTCTCCCCAGGGTGACGGCTCCTTGCTGCAGGCACGAGCCCCAGCCCCATCCCCAGCAGGGGCCCACGATGGATGGGACCCCCCTCCCACACACACAGTTCCTCCCTGTCTGGAGCTGGCACCTGCCTCCTTTCCCTCTTACAGCAGTGTGACTAGGGCCCTGGAGGCTCAAAGGGGGAAAAAGCAGGATCCCATTTCCCCACAGGCCTGTGACTGTGCCATCTCTTCCATCCCTTCCAGCCTAGGACCGTGCCCAGTGGCCAGCTTCACAAAACCCTTCCTCTGCCCCTCTCCCCAACACACACACACACACACACACACACACACACACACACATACACACACAATCTGGAGGCATCATCGGAGGAAGTGGCCACTCATAGCATGAAGGGGAGGGTGTGGAATCCAAAAACCTGATTTCTCACTTGGACTTTGTCCTGCACCAACTTTGTGACCTTGAGCAAATCACTTCCATCTGGGCCTCAGTTTCCTTAGCTTCAAAGACAACAGCAAACATTCATCTAGAGCTTTCTGTGGGCCAGGCACTGGACTGCACTAAGTGCTGAGACTACAAAGAGAGGTAGAAACGGCCTGGCCTCTGGGAGCTCACAGCCCTCAAACAACTGTCGGCTTACCCACACAAGAGAGAAACGGAGTAAATTGGGGGAATGTCAAAGGGATGGCCTGGTCCCTTGGGTCAGGAGCTGGGGAGTCCCTAACAGCTCCTCTCCAGAGCAGAGAGAGGGAACCCCTGACTTCCTTAGAAGGGATAAGGCTGGAGTCAGAGTCAGGAAGCGTGACGGCAATCCTGGCTCTGAATGACCTTGAATAAGTCTCCTCCTCCCCACTTGATGCTTTATTTTCCTCATTTGTAAAATGAGGATGTTAGAGTGACATTTGCACAATGTCGTGAGGTTTGCAAAGAATTCTTTTTTCCTGGAGTGATTTTTGTTGGTGTAGAGGTCCCTGGTGAGGAACTTCCCTCTGCCAGTGCAGGTGAGCAGCGGATCTTCAACTTGGGACTTTTTAAAGTCCCTTTCCCTCTGGGCACTGAGAGATGGAAGAGGCTTGCCCAAGGTCACAGAGCCGGGAGGTATTAAAGGCAAGGTTTGAACCCAGGTCTTCCTGAGCTGAGACCAGTCCCTTCTCCATCCCCCCCACCCTCACTGCCTTCTGCATAGCATTTTTACAGACATCAACTCATTTGACCTCATAACAACCCCATGAGGTAAGTGCTACAGGCATGAGGACCTCCACTTTTCAGATGAGGAAACTGAGGCACAGGTAGCAAGTGTCTGAGAGAGCACAAGAATCCAAAGCTAGCACTCATGCTCTTTTCCCAAAGTCCCTTCCAGCTCTCCTATTCCAAGATTCTGGCTATTCCCCAGCCGGCAGGGCTCCAGGCAGCTGACTTCTTGTTGTGGGGGAAGAAGGGAATAGAGATATTTGGGGGAGGGGGTCAGGAGACTCCATGTCAGCCATCCAGGGAACAGAGAAGGTTGGATAGAGACATAGCCCCAAGTCTAGAATACACTGTTACCAAAACAGGTGGAGGAGGGCGCTGGCCTCAACTAGGAGATCCATAGTACAGACAGAACCTGGCAAGGTTTAGTGCCTCGCGTGGGGTCCAGAATTGGTCCTGAGTCATTTCCCAGCTGGACCCCTAAAACCTTAGAACCTGGAATGTCAGAGCTGTGGGGGGGAACTTTAGAACCTAGAAGATCAGAATTGGGGGGAACCTTAGAACTTTGAATGTCAAAGCTGTGTGTGTAGGAACCTTAGAACCTAGAATGTCAGAGATGGGAAGGACCTTTGAACCTAGAATGTCAGAGCTGGGAGGGACCTTAGGACCTAGAAGGTCAGAGATGGGAAGGAACTTAGAACCTTGAATGTTAGAGTTGGAGGAGGGGACCTTAGAATCTTGAATGTCAGAGCTGTGGGGGGGACTTTAGGACCTAGAAAGTCAGAGATAAGAGGGATCTTAGGACCCAGAATGTCAGAGCTGGAAGAGGGTTAAATCTCATCTAATCCACCTTCTTAATTTTACAAATGAGGAAACTGAGGCCCAGAGAGAAGAAGGCAGGAATGGCGAGATTACCCACTGAGCACAGATGAGTGCTACCTTTAGCCCTAAACACCTTCCAAGGGGCAAGAAATGATGAGGGCTAGGGGAAGCCAAGGCCCAGATAGGCAAAGAGAAGCTGGTTCTCCTTGACCCCGGTTCCCCTACCTCATCCCCTGCCCAGAAGCTTCTTGGGGACCCTCATTTCTACTGGCATTTGGTCTGAGCAGGAGCTATTGCTTGATAGGACTTTGTGCCTAGTGGGGAAGAGAAGCAGGGTGGGAAGGCCCAGAGAGGCCCCTGGAGTGGTGACAGGCAGCTGGGGGAGGGGGGGTTAGAAGCTAAGAACAGTTGACTTGTGCCCACCCCCGAGCTTCCAGCACAACTCCCTTCCTGCTCTCTTCTTCCTCCTCCCATGTTTTGGCCTCTCTTCCTCTAGGCTTGGGGTCCCCTTGCTGCTCTCCCTCCATCCCTTAGGATAAATTCAGACCCACATTTAGAAGATTCCCAAGCTAGGTGGTGATACCCTTATGGACCCTTAGCACAGAGACTTGCATTAAGCCTGTGTCCGTGGTGCTGACTGCCACCCCGACTGTGCTCTCCACTCTGAGGCTGGGGGGGGGGGCATTTACCCACTAAGAGTAGCAAGGCCCGAAGAAGCACAGCCCCCACACCCAGCCCCCCACCTCCCACCTTGGGTATACTCCAAGGTTGGAAGGAGGTGGGGCCTTCAGGACAAAGCTCTTGTCTCCCCTCATCTTCTATCAGACAGGAGTTCCATGAGAAGGAGCCTTAGAGCATAAAACATTAGAGCTGGGAGGACCTTGGAACCTACAATGTCAGAGCTGGGAAGGACCTTAAGACGTGGAATGTCAGGACTGGGAGGGGCTTAGAACCTAGAATATCGGGGTTGGAATGGGGCCTTGGAA
>NW_020954600.1:1589854-1590552 GCF_900497805.2 Vombatus ursinus
AGGGGCTTAGAACCTAGAATATCGGGGTTGGAATGGGGCCTTGGAACCTACAATGTCAGAGCTGGGAGGGGCCTTAGAACAGAGAAAGTCAGAGTAGAGCAAGAAGATTCTAATTCCTTCATTTTACAGATGAGGAAAATTGAGGCCTGGGGACACAGATGTGAGTTGTGAACTCATGGCAGAGCTAGGACTAGATCCCAGACCTCCTGACTTCCAGACCCTCCCTCCACCTGTCTGCAGATAGCCCCTAAACCCTGGTGTCCTCTTTTGCACGAGTATATGTCTTAAGTAGAGGCTCCTTCAGGGATGTTTACAAGTGTATACTGCTTCTGCTGCTGCTGGAGCCTTTGAGTGTGAGTGTGTGTTTGTGTGAGTGTGACTGAGTGTATGACGGTGTGTGTGACTGTGCATTTGTGTATGTGTGAGTGTGTGACAGTGTGTGTTTGTGTGACTGAATGTGTGTGTGACTGTGTGAGTACATGTGTGAGTGTGTGTGACTGTATTTGTGTATGTGTGGTTGAGTGACTGAGTGTGTGTTTGTGTGACTGAGTGTATGAGTATATGTGTGAGTGTGTGTGACTGTGTATTGGTGTATGTGTTTGAGTGAGTGTGTGTGACTGAGTGTATATGTGTGTGTGTGACTGTGTATTTGTGTATGTGTGTTTGAGTGACTGAGTGTATATGTGTGAGTGTGTGTG
>NW_020954600.1:1590562-1606890 GCF_900497805.2 Vombatus ursinus
GTGTATGTGTGTTTGAGTGACTGAGTGTATATGTGTGAGTGTGTGTGTGTTTGAGTGACTGAGTATGTGAGGATATGTGTGTGAGGGCGTGTATGTTTGTGTGTGAGTGTGACAGTGTCCACGGCGGAGGGTGTGTCGAGGTGTGTCTGCCCTTGCTCGGTCGCACGTGTGCCAGGTGTGGGCCTGCGTGCGGCTGCATATGTGAGATGGGAGGGGTTGCTGGGGCTGCCGTGGGAGGGTGCCATGGTAGGAAAAGGAAACTTGCCTGATTTTTACATTTGAGTCCGAGCAGTAAACACACCCACCGCAGCAGGAGGGACGGGGGAGTGGGCTGTCAGCAACTCCCAGGGAGCCGGTGACCCCCAGGCAAGCTCACAGATGGCTCAGGCAAGGAGCTGGAGGGAGAGCCTGGCCTGGAATCGACAATCGGGGAAGGAGTCTCTGTATCGGCAGTCTGTCTGGGCTCTAGTCTGACACTCAAGGCTGTTCCCACTGCCTCCTCTTCTGCCAGTCGGCCCTTCTCAGGCCAGTGCCCACAGGGGCAAGGGTCAGGACATTTCCACTGGTCACTCGTCTCTGGCCTGGACTGGGGGTGAAGCACCCTCTGAAGACTGAAAGGCACCTTACATATCTTTTAATTCAAATACCCACCCATTTTACAGAGGCAACTGAGGCTTAGAGTAGGGAAGGGATTTTCTCAAAGAGCAATGGACTGTTAGCCGCCCTCTGGATTTGAGTGCTTGGGTGGCTTTGGGCCTCAGTCTCTTCACTTGTAAAATGGAGATGTTGGACTCAAGACCTCTGAAGTCACTCCCCCCCCATCCTTTGGTTGCTTGCTGTGGGGTCTTGGTCACAAAGGCCATGAGCTCCATGTTGTGCCTGCTCATGGGGACATCCCCAGGCCCATTCTATTCTCCCTCTGTTCTGCCTTAGACAGTCATTAGCTCCCATAGCTTCCATCGTCACCAGCTCCGAGTACTCACCCCCAGACTCTTCCAAAGCACCCAGTGCCTTGTAGACATCCGTACTGGGTGTCCCGTGGGTACCTCACATTCAGGTATCCTTCCCCTCTCCCCACTGTCCCCAGCACCCTGAATGGCACCACCATCCTTCCAGGCCTCCAGCCCCCCAACCTTGGCATCCCCCTCCATCTCCTGTCACCACCCACTCCACAGAGCAGATCCATGGCCCGAGGTTGACACGTCTATGTTCCCATTTCTCCCATGGCCGCTGTCCTAGGTCATGCCCTTGTCATCCTTTGCCTGCACCATGGCAAGAGCCACCCAACATGCTTCCCTGCCTCATGTCTCTACCCACCTGCCTCCACTCAGTTGCCAAAGAGGATGCTGAACTCCTACTCTGTGAATTCCAGTGGATTCCAATTACCTCCTAGAGCACATAGAAAACCTCTGGCATTTATGACTACCTTTCCAGTCCTGTACTTAACTCCCCTCCAGACACCATATTGGCGTATTTGCCGATATAGAGGCAGCTAGAAGGCAATCCTGAAGTTAGGAAGACGTGAGTTCAAATCCAGCCTCAGACATTTACCCGCAAGGTGATCCTGGGCAAGTCATTAACCTCTGCCTGCCTGAGTTTCCTCACCTATAAAATGGGGACATAGTAGCATATTATATATGCTATTATAATAGCATAATAGCACCTCCTTCTGAGGGTTGTTGTGAGGTCAAATGAGGTAATATTTGTTAAGTGCCTACCACGTAGAAGGCACTTAATTCTGATTCCCTTCCCCCGAACATCTAGGGTTCTTATTAAGGGTTCGTTCCCTTCTTTTCCTCTTAAGTGACACCACATTTCCCTACTGAACATCTACTCCTTCACCTCTGGCTTCCTTCAAGATCCTGCTCAAACGCCTCCTTCTGCAACAGGTCCTCACTGATCCTTCACTGCCAATCCCTTCCTCTCTGAGATTACCTTTCCTCTCTTCTGTCTGTAGCTTACATAGACTTGGTTATCTAGGTTTCAGCTTCCCCATTGGAATGGAAGCTCTTTGAGGGCAGGCACTCTTGCTTTTGTCCTTGTTTATGCAGAGCTTAGCACAGGGCCCAGCACATAGTAAGTGCTTGTTGTCTGACTGACTGCAGGGGTTGAATGAATGAGTGAAAAAGCACCTACTATGCATCAGACTCTGCCCGGGAGTCCAAAATCCAAAGTGACACCTTCTCGGATCTTACCGCCTAATAGAGATGGCATAGAGAGGGGATGGTGGCCAAAGAAGGGCGTCACAGGAATGGGGGACGGCAGGAAAGTAGAGACACGGGAGATCCCCTAGACATTAGACATGCCCCTTCTGGAAGCGATGCCTTGAGGAGCTGATGAGCTGAGAGATTCCTTCCATCTCTGCCAGCTGATGAATCCATGAACCAGGCTGACTGTTCTTTTATCCGCCCTATTCTCTAATCAAGGGGACTCAGAGCTGGAAGGTACTTTAGGGATCACATAGATCCCTTGTCCAACGCAGATGAAGAAACTGAGGCCCGGAGAGAAGGAAATGAGTTGGCCGGGGTCACCCAGGTAGGAAGCAGTAAATGAAAGCTGAGCTAATTCTAAAAACGTGAGCTCCTGTCTCTGGTCCACAGCGGTCATAGGGCTCTTTGGGTCTAGAGGCAATATGGCGACCTCCTCATTGTACAGACAAGGAAACCCAAGTGTGGGTTTGGATCCCAAGCCTGACCCTGACTGGGCCAATCTCTTCACTGCACTGTTGCCTCTTCTGTAAAATGGAGATAATCATGTTTGAACCATTTAGGTCATGGGGATGTTGTGGACAAGTAGTGGGTAGAAGACTTTATATATATATATATATATATATATATATATATATGTAGTTTATGGTTATGAGTTTGAATCCCACCCCAGACTCGGTGTGACAGGGCCACAGAGCAATCGCTTTACTGATCCAGGCCTCAGTTTCCTCCTCTCTAAAATGGAGCTAATAATAGCTACTACATCACTGGGCTGTTTCAAGGCTCAAATGAAATCACTTCTGTAAAGTTCTGTTTAAGCCTGACCTATTATGACTATCATTATTATTGATTATTATTGTTATTATTAACAATAATAAGACAAGGTACCCCCCTAGATTGGTAGTGAGAGTTTTCTCACCTAGGAATTCTCTAGATACCAACAAAATACCCTGCTGTTATTGTATTGCTGAAAACACATGAAAACGTCAGTGCGGAACTCAGGAAGGGCTGAAGGGCCGGACGAGGCTCAGGTCGGCGGGCGTTGCTGGGAGGAAGTTTGGGGAGGTTTTGGAGCTTGCTGTCTCCCCCCTCCATTCCACTCTTCCATGTCCAACCACCTTTCTCTGTCTCCTTAGAGTCCAGCTGTGACCCCCATCTCCGGTGCCCCGCCCTAGTCGCTCAGCTAAGATGGCAAACTTCACTCCAGTCAACAGCAGCTATGGCAACCAGTCTGACCAGTCCGTGCAGGCGATGCCCGCGGCTCCCAACCGATATGAGACGGTGGAGATGGTGTTCATTGCCACCGTGACTGGCTCCCTGAGCCTGGTGACCGTTGTAGGCAACATCCTTGTCATGCTCTCCATCAAGGTCAACCGGCAGCTGCAGACGGTCAACAACTACTTCCTGTTCAGCCTGGCCTGTGCCGACCTCATCATTGGGGCCTTCTCCATGAATCTCTACACTGTGTATATCATCAAGGGCTACTGGCCTCTTGGGGCTGTGGTCTGTGACTTGTGGCTGGCGCTGGACTACGTGGTCAGTAACGCCTCGGTGATGAACCTACTCATCATCAGCTTTGACCGCTACTTCTGCGTGACCAAGCCCCTCACCTACCCAGCCCGGCGCACTACCAAGATGGCGGGCCTCATGATTGCTGCCGCCTGGGTGCTCTCCTTTGTACTCTGGGCTCCGGCCATCCTCTTCTGGCAGTTTGTGGTAGGGGAACGGACGGTGCCGGACAACCAGTGCTTCATCCAGTTCCTGTCCAACCCGGCGGTCACCTTTGGCACAGCCATTGCAGCTTTCTACCTGCCTGTGGTCATCATGACCGTGCTTTACATCCACATCTCCCTGGCTAGTCGAAGCCGGGTCCACAAGCACCGTCCCGAGGGGCCCAAGGAGAAGAAGGCCAAGAGCCTCTCGTTCCTCAGGAGCCCCCTTATGAAGCAGAGTGGCAAGAACCCAAGCCGGAAGCCGGGAGAGCCTGGGAAGGAGGAGATCCGCAATGGAAGGCTAGAGGAAGCACCTCCACCAGTCCTGCTCCCGCCACGGCTGCCCGAGGAGAAAGACACGTCCAATGACTCCAGCTCGGCCAGCGTCACCCAGAACACCCGGGAGAGGCCCCTGACCGAGGGGTCGACGGCTGAGACTGGCTGCAGCCCGTCCACTCCACTGCCCCCACGCCCACGAGCGCTCAATCCAGCCTCCAAGTGGTCCAAGATACAGATTGTAACGAAGCAGACGGGCAATGAGTGCGTGACAGCCATCGAGATAGTCCCCGCCACGCCGGCAAGCTTGCGCCCGGCCGCCAACGTGGCCCGCAAGTTTGCCAGCATTGCCCGAAATCAGGTGAGGAAGAAGCGGCAGATGGCAGCCCGGGAAAGGAAGGTGACGCGGACCATCTTCGCCATCTTGCTGGCCTTCATTGTTACCTGGACGCCCTACAATGTCATGGTGCTAGTCAACACCTTCTGCCAGAGCTGTGTCCCTGACACCGTGTGGTCCATTGGCTACTGGCTCTGTTACGTCAACAGCACCATTAATCCTGCTTGCTATGCCCTCTGCAATGCCACCTTCAAGAAGACCTTCAAGCACTTACTTCTGTGCCAGTACAGAAACATTGGTACTGCCAGGTAAGTGGGCACAGCTCCGTGGATGGGGACTTCCTACCGCTCTGGGTTCTGAGTGGTTCCAGGGTGACTCCCTTTGACCCACTGCCTGTCCCACTCAAGAGGAGAGAAAAGACTCGGACAGGTGGCACCCTTTTCCCTACGGCCTACAGGACGGCTCAGGAAAGGTACTGGAGTGTCCCCAGTGTGTGTCCGGAGTCACCAGAGTGGAAGGTCTGGGAGGCTTGGTCCTCACATTTTCCCTGTTACCTGACCTCCAGGGGCAGGGAGTGGGGGATGGGCCCCTCAGCTCCAGGGGCAACTGGGCTGAGCTGCTGGTGGGACCAAAGTGGACTTTGGCTCCAGAGAGGTTGTGTGGATTCTTCTCAGGACTTCAAGAAAGGCCAGGACCCAACAGACCTCTGGCCAGAAGGAGCTGGATACCCTCGTATTGAGATTGGAGGGGTGGGGGTTTGGGGAGGACCTGGAAGAAAGGAGGGTCTGCCTCTAGGGACTCAATGTCTGACACTTCACTGAAAACCTGAGGTGGTTGGACGTGTATACCTGGTGACTAGAAAAAGGGGTGGGGTAGGGTGCGGTGCTGGCCAAGGTGCCAGGAATGCGGCTGCCGGAGGGGAAGGTCTGGCTTGAACCCCAGCCATCAGGACTACAAGGGACATAAGAAGGTGTAGGGTTGGCATGTGGAGGCGTGGTTTCTCGGACGTAGGGGTAGGGAGGGGGAAATCAGGCCCCTGGGCTCTGAGGGTCCAACTGTATTGGGAGCAGCCCCCTAACCCCGGCGTGTAAATGGTACTGCTTAACCCACCTGCATGCAGGGTTCAGCCCGACCTCCAGTCTATTCCAGTAGGCAGTAAATCTCCCCACTTTCCCCTTTGCAGCCTGGCCAGTGGGTCTCCCTTACTCCCCACCAAAGCTGCTTGACCTTTGTGGGTTATGTTGTGGATTCAGAACACTGAAAGTCCTCCTGGCTGTCAAATTCTGTAGGTCTGCAGAGGGTAGAGGACTGAGCCCAAGAGCTCGCCTCGCCCCCTCATCTTCTCCCCGGCTGCAGTGGCTCATTCCACCACATGGGGTTGGTGCAGCTGGACAGCTTCATGGTCTAAGTTGAGCCAAAGGAAGGCTTCACCATTTCTTGCCTTTCGTGTTCAGGATGGTGACTTGAGACTATTGTGCATCTGTTTGAAATGAGAGCAGGGCAGCCTTGGTGCCCTCAGCATCCCTGGAAAGAAGGAAGTGTGGCCTCCTGGGTCTTCACCCACAGCCTCCCTCAGGGCCTGCCCGTCTTACTCCTGAAATACACTCACGTTTGAGTGGCACGTGAGAGGGATGGGAGGCTAGGGTGTGTGTGTGTGTGTGTGTGTGTGTGTGTGTGTGTGTGAGAGAGAGAGACAGAGACAGAGACAGAGACAGAGGCAGACAGAGACAAGATAGAGGGTGGGAGGAGGGGAAAAGGAGAGTCCAGGAAATGTTGGGAGAGAGGAGGAAGAGGAAAGAGGAAATAGGAGAATCAAGGGAGAGAGGAGAAAGGACAGAGAAGAAAGAGAAGGCAGGGAAAAGAAGGAGAGGACAAGATGAGGAAAGAGCGGGGAGGAAGAGAGGCGGAGGGAAGAGGACATTCAGAATTAGGGGCAGCAGACACACCTACAGGGTGGGAGCGAGAAAATCTGTACAACCTGGCCACATTGCCTTGGGCAGGAGCCTCAGTTTCTTTCTCTGTATAATGGGCTCCTTCCAGGGGCATGCCTGTTTTTCAGTGAGGTTGGCTCAGTTTCCTTCATGCCAGTTCCACCAAAGGAGGGTCTAGAGCAGGAAGGTGGGATCCTTTTGAGGAGTTTGGATACCCAGAGCAGAGCAGACAAGGAGACCTTGAATTTGGAGATGCTGCTGAGAGGTCTGGCCTCACTCCTGTCTAGCTCCCCAAGCCCCACTCCACTGCCCAGTGGGGTGTCTGCTTAGCCATCACTGGGGAGGAAAGGCATCAAGAATTTGAGGGGTCAGGATGGGACATAGGAGGAGAAAGGTTTTGTACCTGGTTTTCATTTTTTAAGAGATGTTGCTTTTCCCATTAGCATCCTGAATTCTGAGCTCAGATTGGAAATGGCGGGGTAGGGGATCAAACTCCGTCCTCCCTGCCTGGTCAGCGCTCCTGTCCCAGCTTTCTGGATCTCTACCCTCGCCCCTTCCTCTCCCTCCTAAACCCCAGAGAATCCTCTCCCCAAATTGCAGCTAAACTATTAGAGAAGGGAGCTTTTATATATTAAAAACAAAAGGCTTTTATTGGAAAAAAAAAGACTTTATTTTTATTTTTTAATAAAGGTGATGGCTTGAATAAGGGGGTAGGCTGAATTGGAGCTCACATCATTGGGGTGAGAGGGAGCCAGGGCAGGGAGTGGAGGGCCTAGTCCCTCCCTCCCCCCTGAACCCCTCCACCCCTTCATGCCAGGGCTCCGGGGCAGGGCTGGGAAGAATGGAGGGAAAGTGGGGAGGAGGGCTTCGTGATTGATAAAGCTAATGATAAGAACAAGGCACCTGGTGTGGAATAAGTTCTGGGGGGCTGGAAAGGGGAGGGGGGAGGCAGAGGGAGGAAAGGGACAGGGCATCTGGGAGTCCCCCAGAGGCAAAGCCCCCTTGTCAGGTGGTGCTTCTGGGTCTAATCCTTCCCCTTCCCTTTCTTGGCTGTGAAAGAGAAGCCAGACTGGGGTGAGTGGTGAGAAGTAATGGTCGGGAGATCTGCCCCTCCTCCTCCAGCTCTGGCCCCACATTCCCACCCCCACTCATTCCCCACCTCTGCTACCCCTCCCTCCCCTCCCCAGCAGAATTGATCTCTACCACAGAGGCTTTCCTGTGGGCCCCAGGCTGCCTGGAGGAAAGGGCTAATTCAGGCAGGGCATCCTAGGTAATGGGATTCTGACTGGGGGGGTGCACCGCCTGGGTCTCCCCTTTAGACCCCAACAGGAAGGTGGAGCTGTCCAGATACTGACCTCTGATCTTGGCTTTGGCCTTGAGGGTGCAGGGCTTGGTCACTCGGATGGCCTCCTGGCACTGGGCATTGTAGAGGGCTTTCTTCAGGGTCCCCTGGCGGGTTTTGGTACCAGTGCTGCTGTCACACGCGCCCCAGCTCTCAAACTTGTATTTGCAGTCCGCTGGGGAAGACTGGAGTCAGAGGGATGGCCCGCGCTGGCTGGGCATCCTGCCTACTTGGTCCTCTCCCGTCAGCCCCGAGTATTCCCCACGGCCCCTCGCTCTGAGGCCCGGGCGTCTTCGGGGGGCGGGGGGGGGGGGTGCTATCCTTACCTCCAAACTCCTTTTTCCAGTTGCAGGGGACCTTACACTTGAGGCGCCGGGTCTCGCCCCCGCAGCTGCCCTCCCGGAAGCCAATGCCACAGTCTTTGCTGCTGGGCGTGCACGGACCCCAGCTCCACTCCTCACACTCCGAACTGCCTTTCTTTCCCTTGTCTGGAACAAGGGCCGGAGGCAGGGCGGCCATTAGCTCGCCAGGGAGAGCTCATCCCCCGGGGCCCCAGGGGAGAAGCCCGCCCCTCCCCCATTTCCCTTAGCTTCCCATCACCTTTCTTGTTCTTTGCAGCCTCCGAGGGCAGGGCCAGGAGGGCCATGAGGGTGAGCACAAGGAAGTTTCGGAGCTGCATCCTGGGGTTGGGGGCGGGGGAGAGGTTCGGGGGTCAGAGCATGGTGATACTTGGACCCTCCTCCCCACCATCACCGCACGCTCCGGCCTGGTACCGAAACGGTGTGCGTAGGGAAGAGCGTGCTCCCCCTTCCACTTGGGCGCTGGGCGGAGGGCCTGCTGACCCCTCCCCCACAATGGACTAAGAGCCCCAGGCTCTCCCCTCTTCTTCCCAGCTGGGGCCCCTCCCCTCTCAGGCCAGGCCCAGCGGGGTCCCTGGGTCTAGCCAGCCAAGGATGCGGGGGGGGGGGGGGGGGGCGCCCGGGGCCCCCCCCCGGGGGGGGGGGGGGGGCGGGGGGGGGGGGCGGGGGGGGCGGCTCCGGGGGAGGGCTCCTCAGAACCCCGGGCCACCCCACCCTGGGGTCTCTCGTCCTCGGGCGGGGCAGCTGCCCCCCTGCCTCGTGCCCCCGGTCAGCTCCCCTGTCCCCCGCGGGGTGCCCTGGGCCGCTCGCTGCCCGGGTCCCTCCCTGGATCCCTCGGTCGCTCACTCGGCCCCGGCCCCGACGCTGTCTCTGCTCCCCGATCGCTCGCTCGCTGTCTGCTCTGGGCTCCGCTCCCGCCGCGGCCGCAGCTGCCTCCCGTGCCCGGGCCCGTCCCACCGTCCCGCTCCGGCTCCTCCCGCCCCAGCCCCTTTTGTCTCCAGAACCGGTCTGAGCCGGTCACATGGGCCCCCGCCCCCTCCCCACTAAGGGGAGGGACTCCCGCCCTCCCCGACCCTCCCCGAGGGGCCAGCCCCCGCCTCCGCCCCTCCAGGGGCCGGCCGGGCCCGAGGACGCCCCCAAACTTCTCTCCTGAGCAGGAGAAGCTGGGGGATCCTGGGCCGAGAAGCCACTCTCTTTCCCGTACTCTCGGGGAAACTGAGGTTTCATCTTCAGATGAGGAAGACTAAGTGGAACCCCAAGCAAGTACGTGTGCATCCCTGTGGATGTCTGGAGTCCCGAGGGCCTGAGGCCTCAGTTTCCCCATTTGTGGCATAAGCTGGTGGCACTGGATGGCACCGCCATGACCCTTTCCAGCTCTACCTTTGTGCCTGTGAATGTCCGTGTGCACCGCCCCCCCCCCCCCCCCCCCCCCCCCCCCCCCCCCCCCCCCCCCCCCCCCCCCCCCCCCCCCCCCCCCCCGCCCCATGTCCGTGCTGTGTGGAGGTCCAGGCTGCTGCCCAGTTCGGAGGCAGCGTTTAGGGCCTTGGCTGTGTCCGGGCTGCTTGTCTGCTCGAGACTGTCCTATCCCACCTCCCTGGGGGAGTGCCCAGCGTCCACTCCCATTCCAAACCATCCCAGGAGGCCTCTCACCCTCAGTGACCTGGCAAAAACTCCAAGCCCGGGGCACTGAGGGTGGAAAGCTCACCCCTGGCCCGGGCCACAGCTGCACAGTGGAATCCTGCTCCTGCCCCCCAGAACAAGGCCAGAAGGCAGGCTGCGTGGGGGGGCCAGGCACTTCTGATGTCCCTCTCGCCTTCTTGGAGGGCTGCTTTGAGGTGCAGGCTGGTGCTAAGGACAAGTAGGCCCCAGTAGACCCAGAATTCTGATGACCAGCTGAAGCTGGAAGGGACCCTAGAGATCATTTAATCCAACCGCCTAATTTACAGACCAAAAGATGTTCAGGGAGGGGTGAGTGACTGGACCAAGGTCTCACAGTTATGGCAGAAGTAGAATTTGAATCCAGCTCTCTCAAGGGACCCTAACCCTCATCTTAACACTCCGAGTTGCAGAATGAGACCATCTGCCTCTTCTGAGGCTCAATGGAGGAAAGGATCCAGGTCCTGAGGAGTGGGATGGGGCCCAGCCCTGCCCTGCCCTGTCCAGATGAGGAAGGCCCAACACCACAGCCACAGCCACAGCACGTGGATCTTGCTTCCAAAGCCAGGGCTGTCTCCTCTCCAAGCACAAAGGCCAGACCCCACTGCTCCCCACCACACAGCCATCGCCTGGGACTTGGAAGTCCCATGCTCACCAGGAGCAGTCCTGGTCTGGGCCCTTCCTTTGGCCTCCACCAACCCCAGAACACAAATCAGTTAGGAAAAAACATCCATTTTACTGAGTTACACCCAGCTAGGCTGTAAACATGACACCATGACAAGCTTCCCTGGGCACCCCCCGCCCCCCCATGTGCTGGATGAATCTCCCTGCCTTGGGCAGGGACTGCCCTGTCTGCAATGAAATGGTTTGGCGTGCTAAAGGCAATGGGGGGGGGGGTGGGCGGCAGGCTCTACCAGGAAGGTGCTGAAGTGGGCAGGGTGGCTTGGGATCCAGAGGGCAGGAGAACCAGGCGATGCCTGCAGCACTGAACACCTCCCCCCTCATCTGCCTCGGGCTCCAGGAAGTAGCTTTCCCTTGCCCTCCCGGGGCTTCTCTGGACCCCTTCTCAACTCACAGCTTCTGGCTGACCCTCCCTCGACTCATCCCATTTCTTCAGGCCCAGACTCACTTCCCTCCGTCACCCTCTCCCCTGCCCTAGGATCTCCTTCTCACTAAGGCAGTTGAGGAAGGTGTCCAGCCTCCCGGGGACAGTGGCTGGGATATGGGCAGAGTCCTGACTACAACTGGCTGCGGTGGCCAGGGTCACTGGCTCTCCTGGCTGGGCAACGCCCCTCCCTCAACCTTCCTGGTCAGGGCTGGAGGCTGCGACCTCCAGGATAGAGATGGGGCTCAAAAGCCAGGCAAGAGAACATGCACAGGATGGGGGCAGGGTGGGCTGTAGCCCCAGGCTCTCTGAGTCCAGTCTCTGTGTGCCTCGCGTCCTCGTCGTGCAGGCCCCAGGCGGGGCCCCCCACGGTGCCGTCCACCTGGCCCAGTGGAATGTAGCAGTGTGAACAAGTGAGGCCAAGGACTCGGCCCCCTCCCCCCATCCTGGTCCTGGAGCAGGGGAGGTTCTGGGCCACGTCGTCTTGCTTCCTGGGGTCACTGGGCTACACAGCGGTCTCCTGGTCCTCCCTCTGGATCATCTGGTAGTGCTGACGGTTTTCTAGATAGGCGGCCAGCTCAGTGTCTTGGGCTTTCTCAGCCCGCTGCCTCGGTGTATCACCCTGGGGGCCAACAGACAGTGAAGGGAGTTAACTCCTAGAACCAGAGCTCAGGCCAGGCCCTTCCCTCAGCTCCTTCTCAACAGCTCAGGCTTCACCAGCCACACGTGGTCTCACTAAGTCTGTCAGACTCTCCCTGGGCAGCTCCGGCCGTGGGATGGTGGGCTGGAGGAAGCAGGGGCCTCCCTCTCCTGCCCATTCGGGAATGCCCTGCCCACAGCCCTATGCCCTGTCAGTCAGGCCTCCCCATCCTGGGCACCTGCAGGTCAGTCTTCATGAGTGAGGCTCCTGCCTCCACGATGTAGTGGCAGATGGTACGTTGGCGCAGGGCTGCTGCTTGATGGAGGGACGTCTCCCCGCTGCAAAGGGAGCAGCTGGGTGGGATCCAGGACGAGGCAAGGGCCTCCCACCCATCCACCAAGGGCTGTCTCCCCCTCCCCTCCCAACCTCCCCCCTGAGGAGGAGTGAGCTGCCTGGCAAAGGGCAGGGGCCCGGTAGGCCAGGGCTAAGGGTGCCCAAATACTCACTTCTCTTCTACAGCATCAATGATTTCTGTCGGGGCTAGAACATGAGGGGAGGGAGGAGAGGGAAGGTCAGAGACACACCTCTTGGGCAGAAAGTGGATGGAAAGCAAAGAGGGAACCCCACCCTGAGGGTTGTAGGAGTTAGAGCTTGAGGGAAATTTAGAGATCACCTCGTCAAACTCACTTTACAGAGAAGGAAACTGAGCCCCACAAAGGGGAATGACGTGCCTACCATCACAGAAGAAGCAAGGAGGGGAGCTGGGATCTGACCCTAGGCCTCCTAACTCAATCCAGTGGCTTTTCCCTGCCCCCAGTCCCTAGCAGTGAGGTCTGGGACTTCCATCCCCGGGCTCTCTCACCATGGTCCAGGAGATAGCGGACGATCTCCTTGCTCCCAGCTCTGACAGCATGGTGCAAAAGGGTTCGGCCCCGCTCGTCCCGGAGCATGAGATCTCCCCCTGCTCGGTGGAGCTCTTGGAACTGAGGGGACAGGAGGCAGGAGACTGGGGAGCCGGGCTTCCCGGCTCCTTCCTCCTAGGCCTTTCTCCCTCTAACTCCCTAAAGGGACCAGGGATCTGTCCCCTGGGCTACTCTCCTCCCTCCCCAGCCAGCTGTCCCAAAGAGTCTGTTCCCCTGTGGGTGCCCCGGGGTTGAGGCCCAGCCTGGAGCACCCCTGAGGGGGAGGGGACTCCTCCTGGTTCCATCCCATGTGGCCCCAGTTTGGAAGGGGAAGGAGAGCCCATTCCTGTGGGGGCAGGGCCGATACCTTACAGAAGTCATTTCTCTCAGCAGCTTCTATTAAGCCTTCACCTACAGAACAAAATCTGCAGGTTACAGGTGGGCCCGGGGCCTTGACCCTGTCCATCTCCTGCCGGAATCCTTTACTCATGCCCCCAGCTCCTGCCCACTCTCCCAAACTATTTGTGTTCAGCTGCTCTGCACATCTTTGTGTTTATTCACGTTCTCCTCAGGCTGCACAGTCTGTGTGTGGATTCGTACCGCCTGTTAAAATGGGAGCTCGCTGGGGGAAGGGTGGATTTTATGGGGTCGAGGGGGAGGATGGGCTGGTCCAAGAGAGGGTAGGGGGTCTGGTGTCCATTTGCAGCCACCTGGCCTTTGGGAGACTTAGAAGGGGCTTAGCTTCCTGTCCTCCCTGCGCCAGCTTCACCGGTGTGGGTCTCGGGCTCTCCAGCTAGAGGGGTCCCCCCGCCCGCCACTCTTCACCTCCACGTCCAGAGCTCACAAAGAGAAGGCTCCTCACCTTTCAGGAGTACAGCATCTCCTCGGTCTGGCCTGGGAACAGAGGAGCAGAAGACATGAGGAGGCTACTATCCGGGGCCAGGACCACCCCCCTACCCCCGAGGGCTGCCCTCTTCCCTGCATGCCCAGGGACCCTCTGGACAAGGCGGGGGTGCACACCTGGGCCTGGGGGATGTGGGTAGTGGAGAGGTGGGGCCGGGGCTCTGGGGGGCCTCGAGGGCAGGCCTGGCAGGGGTACCCAGCAGCTCTGGGTCGAGCACGTAGAGTTCATCCTGTGCAATCTCAGTCACGTAGTTGAGATGTTCCTGTAAGGAAGTCTCTATCAGGCCCTGGGCCCTCTCCCACTGAAGATGCCCTGGCAGAGGGGAAGTCATGGGAGCCACCCTCCTGGGTCCTGGGGAAGGCAGAGATAATGGAGCATTCTGCCTGCACCCCTCTTGTAGACAAACATGTAGATATATAAAACGATATATTTATTATTAAATAATACCTATACAAATTTTATGTTTGTGTATATATAATACATACATACACACACACCCCACTTAATAAATGTTTATTGACTGACTGAGCCCTCTCAATAATACTGGGTATTACTAGTGTCTCGGACTTATCCCCATAAATGGGCCGCTACGTGGTGCAGTGAACACAAGTGCTGAGCCTGGGGTCTGGAAGACTCATCTTTGTGAGTTCACATTGGGCCACAGGCCCTTACTAGCTGTGTGAACCTGGGCAAGCCACTTCACCCTGTTTGCCTCAGTTTCCTCATCTGTAAAATGAGCTGGAGAAGGAAGTGGCAAACCACTGCAGGATCTTTGCCAAGAAAACCCCAAACGGGGTCACGAAGGGTCGGACACGAGGGAAAGGACTGAACCACGACAATCATCCCCCCATGACAAACTGTGAACTCCCCGAAGGCAGGGATTGTGTCTCACTCAGACTTTGTCTTCCCTGCAGCCCATGCACAACGCTCTGTATTCAGTGGGTGCTTAATGAATATCTGGGGGGGTGGGGGGTTCCAATGTGCTTCCTAGTGATCGCTGTCTCCCCCAATAACCTCTCTAGATTCCGCCCCCGCTGGCCCCTCGGCCACCCTGACGCGGGCCTCATCAGCTACTCCTGCCTGACCTGGACACACAAAGATCCTCAGGCTACCACTGCTGGTGAGGTGGAGGACGGTGGCATCTGGACCCGGGGCCCCTGCTCTCCGTTCTGGGCCTCAGTTTCTTTCCAGATAAGGCTCGCCCTGTGACTGCCCTCAGCTGGCGAGGCCACCCAGCTGGCCCCAGGCTCTCCCTCCCTCCAGTCTCTCTCCTCCCCCGCCTTTACTCTCTGGGCAGACCTTCAGAGCCGCCATCATCCTCATCACCGGCCCCAGACTTATCAATCCCCCTCCATCTCCTAGACCAATTGGCCTACAAGTTGTGTCCTGACCCTGGCTTTCACTTTCCTGACTCCAATCCTTTGCCCAGGCTGTCCTGGGCCTAGGGGGCTGGAATTCGCTCCCTCCCTCCCCCAGCCCACTCCCGTCAAAACTCAGCTCGGAGGATGGGGGCTTCTGTGGGAAGATGGCTCCCCTCATGCTCTGCCTTCCCCAACCCGACTCCCAACCGTGTTTCCTTCTTTCTACCCACAGTCAAACTCGTCAAGGGCAGGAGGGGCAGGCTCATGTGTGTCTGTGCGCTCCTGGGGCCTGGCTGGGGGCCTCCAACATCAGAGGTGCTGACACCCCCACCCCGCTGCCATCTGGCCCCTCCCCACCAGTTCCAGAGCAGCCTCTTAACGAGTCCCGCTGATTTTCAAGCGTCTCCACGTTTCACTCCCCCACCCCATCCTCCGGCTAGTGTGTTCTCCCGGGGTTCATCAAAATGCTATGCAATGTTCAAGGCTCAGCTCCCTCACCACCCGGGGACTCCCTCAGGGACACACTGCCCTCCACAGCTTGCCACCCGTTCCACGGCTGTCTGCTTTGTAGCCCTGACTACAATGAAGGCCCCGTGGGCGGCGGGGGGGGGGGACAGGAAAAGACAGAGACAGAGACTACGTGGGCTGGGACCAGGGGCGTCTCAGATACCACACTCTCTTGGGCAGGGCTCGGGAGGCTGCCCGGGGACTCCTTTGTACTTGCCTGGGCTCGATCTATCCTGTAGAATCGATTGGCTGTAGTAGCTGTGGGAGAGAAAGGGACATGAGGAGCTGGGGTTTCCACCTTGCCCTTCCTACCCGAGCTCCCCTGCCCAGGAAGGGGCACCGCCAGGACAAAGCCCTTCCTAGGCCGCTAGTGGGCAGGAACTCACCATCCAGGAAACACCAATTAGGTGACAGTTTCTGACCAGATGAAGCCTTGGCTCCTGCTCCGTCGGGTTCCTGCTCGGGATGAAGGGAAGGTGAGGGGTGGGCATAAAGGAAAGGGTGGGACAGGGAGAGCGGTGGAGGCAAACCAGAGAAAAGCTGTGCTGTGCAAAGAGGCGCTGGCCCACTGCCCGGCCCCCATGCCCGCAACTCCGTCATCCTCCTCACCCCCTGCTGCAGCCTCTCAATGTGGGTACGGCAGAGCTCCAGGTCGCTGTCCCCTGGCACCACCACAGTGCCCAGCGGCACGGCTGTGGAGACAGAAGAGCATCTGTCAGCCTGGGGCTGGGGCTGGGGCTGGGGCCCCGCCACCCCTCACTCCTGGCCCAGGCTCACGCACAGGCCTCCCTGAGCTGCTCTTTGTCGTAGTGCAAGGTTTCGTAGTCGTGCATGCTGACCCGGCGTAGCTGGATCCGCAGCTGCTCAGGGACAGGCTGCTGGCTGCAGCCAGAGAGGCCAGAGGGAGAGCGATCAGGGATGGGCAAGTGGTCAGGGAGCCCCGGCCAGTGGCTGAGCGTGACCAGAGGGGCCAGAGGGAGAGTGATCAGGGGTGGGCAAGTGGTCAGGGAGCCCCGGCCAGTGGCTGAGTGCAGCCAGAGGGAGAGTGATCAGGGGTGGGCAAGTGGTCAGGGAGCCCTGGCCAGGGGC
>NW_020954600.1:1606900-1623558 GCF_900497805.2 Vombatus ursinus
GCGTGACCAGAGGGGCCAGAGGGAGAGCCATCAGGGACGGGCAAGTGCTCAGGGAGCCCCAGCCAGGGGCTGAGTGCGGCTGGAGGGGCCAGAGGGAGAGTGATCAGGGGAGGGACAGAGGAAGGGCAAGACAGGCGGTCGAATAGGCCACCAGGCAGGGGGGTGGGGCAGGGGCCAGGCCATACTCGCTGTGCAGGGGCACAGAGCTCCTCCGCTTGGCCTTCTGCACCATGGTGGCCTGGTTGCGCAAGGCGATGCGAATGCAGGACGCAGCCAGCTTGCAGGGTTCCCCATCCACCTGCACCGGGATGGCCTTGGCCGTCGTGAGCACCACCTCCCGGCACTGGGTGAGGCGTTCGCCATGCCCGCCCACCTGGAGAGCAGCCTGTGGGCATAGCAGACCTCTGCCACCACTGGCCTGTGCCCCTGTGTATCCTCTGATTAAGCTCCTTGGGCAGCCCCAGGGTCCACATAACTGTGCTGCCCTGGGACACCAGCGGGGCACACAGGCGCACCCTTTGGGCCCGCGCCCGGGTGCTCTGGGGGCCCACAGCCCTTCTCACCAGTGACGTCATGGTGAAGCCAATGACCTCGAGGTAGCCGTCGTCATGCCGCTGGGGCTCAAAGTCATGGTGGTCTCCGGGGTGACCCCAGGGCATGGTGCCTGCACAATACCTATGGGGGACAGACAGTGAGGGGCCGATTCGAGGGTTCAGAGAGCAAGGCTGAGGACCACCAGTGGTTTTTCTCACCTGGGGATATTCAGGAAGACGATGCACTGGGGCTTCAGGTCCTGGATCTTGGGGGTCAGGTCTGTGCCATCACACTGTAACAGCCTCAGTGTGGGTGAGGGGGTCGGCAGAGGGGCTGCTCTCCCTGTTCCTCAGGAGATCCCTCCCTGGCTCCCTGGGTCTGAGTGACGGGTCTCCTGGTGGACCGTGAGCAGGGTGCCCAGCTGAGGGGCCAAGGGGAGGCAGAAGGAGACTCACCACCACTCGGATGTGCTTGGCCAAGTCTTTGGAGCTGCCCATGAGGAAGTCAGAAAAGGCCGTCTGTCAACAGCAGAAAGAAGTAGTCACGCCTGCTCCTCGGAGGCCTCCACCCCGGGGAAGCCCAGGGAGCTGGCACAAGGGCCCCATGGCCAGGAGACCACGGGGTGAGTGCACTGGACTTGGGACTCTCAGCTCCACCATGTACTGGTGCTGCTCTCTCTCTCAGTCTCTATTTCTTCATCTATAAAATGGGGACAGGACCCTCAGGCTGTACTTCACGGGGTTGGTGTAAACCTTTCAGAGGCACGGAGAAGTGAGCTGTTTGTTTCATGGACACCAGGGCTGACATGAGGCGAGGGAAGCCTCTGCTGGGCAAGACAGGAAACAACGTGGCCCAGGGACCATGGAGGGGGGTCACTCTGGTGGGGCCTGAAACCCTGGGCTGGGGGTGTCATGGCTGATGTGATGGGTGTCCACAAGATGGTGCCATAGGCCACCCACACAGGAGGGATGGCCGAGGGGGGCACTCAAGGGGCACTGCCAAGCCCCAGCTTACCCCAGCATAGAACATCTTGTTCCGAAACCGGCTATTGAATTTTTCTGGATTGGCCTCTGTACGAGCAGAGAAGAGAAAGATGAGGGTCACTGGGGCCCACAATTCCCTCTCAGGGAGGCATGCCCCAGAGTCCTCTCCCACCTGGAGCCCCCAGAGCAGCCCCCCTCCTGCCTCCCAGGGCAACATGCTCCCCCTGCCCCTTTTCCTGACTGCCCCTTATCCTTATCAGGATAAGGCAATTTGAAAGTCACCAACCTCGAGACTCATGAAATTCCAGGGTGACGTGGGCATCAAAGCCAAGGCTGAAGTAATTGTTAAAGACATCCAGGGGCAGCTACACAGAAGACAAAGGGAGAAGTGTACGTCAGGAAGATAGTGCCGTCAAAGAGACAAAAGCCATAGATAAAACACACCCACAAACCACCAAGGGGCTGCTCCTGGGGAAGGCTGGGCTGACCCTGTCAGTGGCCCCCTCGTCCCGGTCGTCAGGCCCCGCCTCCAGATTGGGCTCCGCTCGCAGGTCCCATCGGTCCAGCTGCACGACGTTGCCCTCCTCCACGTGGGACAGGATCTTGGACACCGGCTCATCCGTGTAGCCCTGAGGAGCCAGGGAGCAGGAGCGTGAGACGGCTGCCAGGCTGCAGCCACAGTGACCCTCTTCTCAGTACCACCTCTCTGCCCCTTGCACTCATGCCCTGCCCCAAGCTCTCACCCCACCCCAGTTGAGGGTCCGGGCCAGGTCATTGCCGGTGCCGAGGGGTAGGATGGCCACAGGTGGCGGGGGCTTCAGGCGCAGCTGGTCCAGGGTGGAGAGGATCCAGCCAACCTGAGGGGGAAGGAGGGGAGAGCGTGCCTCAGGCCCAGGCCCAGCCTCCCCCATGCCTGCAGCCCCAGCCCAACGGCCGCCAGGAGGCTCACGGAGGTGTGCGTGTGAACTCACCGTGCCGTCGCCCCCGCACGCCAGGATGCGAAGGTTGTGCACCTTCCGGTACATCTCCAACCTGTGGGTTAAAGGCAGGGCAGAGGAACTGAAGAAAGCAGAAGACAGTGGCCCCAGACCTGCAGAGACCACCAGCTCTCCACTGACCCCACGTGAGTCCTACCCCACAGACACCCAGGTACTCACGCCTCCTTGGGCCCACCCTGGCTCAGGTCAAAGACTTGCCGTGGGTTGAGATACCAAAGAAAGGACTGGATGATCTTAGAACCCTGGGGGAAACAGAAGGTGGGGAGAGGGCCTGGAGAGAAAGAACTGGAGGACGGTGGAGGTAAAAACAGAGGAAAGACTTGGGAACTGGGCTGGAGGGGAATCTGCCCCCGGGTCACCTTCTCTTTCACCACCAAAAAGTAACAGCGTTTGGGCCCACGGGGGGAGGAGGGCAGAGGCTCCTGGCCTGGGCCTTACCTGATTGCCCCCACTCTTGGGGTTCACAAACACCAGCAGGGGCTTCATGAGGGGGGATGGGGTAGGTTTGATGATGAAAGGTTTCCAGCGGCCCTCCTGCAAGACAGTGAAGGTGCAGAGAGCCCTCCAGGCCTCTGGCCCTCCTTCCCAGCAGCCCCCACACCACAGCAGCCAGAAGCAGCCACCTGCAGCCTCAGCCCCTCGACAAGCCAGTCTGCGCGTCTGCACAACAGACAGCCTGTGAAGCAGGCAGAGCGGGCCAGAGCCCATTTCACAGATGAGGCTTGGAGGAGCGACCTGCCCAAGGCCGCCCCGCTAGCGAGCACAGAGGGCGGGCAAACGCCGGCTCTACCTCAGGCCCTTTCTTGCTTGATTTCCTCTTGAAAGACGCCCTCTTCTTCTTTTTGCTGACCTTGAGTGGGTTCTGCGAGAGGGAGGGAGCAGGGCTGTCAGCATCACCCCCACAAACCGCAGCCCCAGCCCCAGGCTCAGGAAGGGGCAGGCTTCACCTGCGGGCGCCGGGCCCGGAGGATCCAGGTGGGGGGGATGACCACCGCAGCATGGGCCCCCAGAGAGCAGGGCTCCTCAATCTGCTGGATCATGAAACAGGACACCTTGTTGTGGTACTGCGGAGGGAGAGAGAGGGCACTGACTCTGAAGGTCGGGCCTCCTGCGGGCCAGGGCAGGAAGAGGACAAGATGAGTTACTCACTGCCTGCTTACACCATGAGCAGCTGATGGCCACGATCTCTTTGCTGTGGAAAGTGAACTTCTGCTGGAAACCCTGGAGGGAAGCAGGGAGAGGTCAGTCGGGGCTGACTCCAGGAGGTGGCCCGTGTCCATTCTCTCAGGCCGCTTCCTCGAGTCACAGGATGTCAGACCTGAGATGATTTCTATTTTCTGGAATCACATTCCACACAGGAAGAAACTGAGGTCCCCAAAGAGGAAGTGTGGGGAAGCAATTCCACAGTACCTACTATGTGCAGCCACTATCCTAAAAGCTTTACAAACAGTATCTCACTTCATCCTCACAACATCCCTGGGAGGTAGCTGATGTTATCACCCCCATTTTATAGAGAAGGAAACTGAGGCAGGCAGAGGACAAGTGACTTGCTCAGGGTCACTCGGCTACCAGGTATCTGAGGGAGGATCTGAACTCAGGTCTTCTCACCCACAAGCCCAGTAAGCCATTGCCTGCCCCACCAAACCTGTGCGTAGACACTAAGAGGCAGGATTCCAAGCTCTGTCCTCTGCTTCCAGTCGCCACCCTGCCCCAGTGACCCAAAGTCAAGTTGGCCTGACCTACTGTGCGCCTGCTGCAGGACAGCAGGGTGTCCCTCCCTCCCCTGGGAGCTCTACCTAGGAACAGACTGCGAGCCTGTTTCTGCCAGCAGGGGCGAACCCAGGGCGCTCCACTCACCTTGCCACAGTGTCGGCATTTGCCATCCTGGCGCCGCCGATGTACCCAGTGGTGACGCACAAAAGTTGGCTGGAGAGAGCAGGGGAGGTAGAAGAGGTCACAGCCCTGAGCAGGGCTGGGGGACTGCCCCGACCTCAACCCAAGGGGCAGAGGTGGGCTCATCTCATCGCCTGGGCTGCCAGTCCAGGAGAGGAGGGGGCTAGGGGCACAGCGCAGGGAGATCTGCAGCCCCAGCAAGTCAGAAATCCCCAGGAGGTGCTGTGCCCCAAGCTATACAAGCGGGAAATCCAGGCTTTCACGCCAGGCCTCTGATGCCCAATTCCGTGTGTCTTCAGTTGTGCCCAGGGAGCTGAAGCCATGTGCCCAGGGAGACAGGCCACGTGCCCCGGGGTGCGGCCCTCTTCACCCTGCCCAGGAAGGGTCTCAGGGCCCTCGAATGGGCATCTCAGCTCATGCTCTCGGCTCAGGAATCCCCAGCCTTTCTCCCAGGCTGGTGGGAGCTGGAGAGCCCCCGGGATGCCCACCGCAGCTCCCATCCCCCCTGAGGTCCTCACCTCCCGCACGTTCCTGGACCCTGATTCCCGGAAGGATGGCTTACAGCGGAAGTTAATCTGCAAAGGACCACATGACATAAAAACATGAGGATGATGGCCGGGCTGGTCCTGGGACCTCCAGGGGAGGCGAGCACAGGCGGCCACATCTTCCCTCCTGAGAGGGAAGAACGCTGCCCAACGTCCAATTCTCCTGGCTGTCATCCAGGAAGGAACCTCATTCTTGTGTTATTTGGAGTGAAGCTTCTTGGGGTACCGAGTCTGAGGGATAACCGAGGCTCCCAACTGCACAGGCTATGGGGTTCATGAAGCCAGCAGAGAGGTGGCACATGGATCATTCCCTTCTTTTGGTAGATATGGAAACTGAGGCCCAGAGAGGGGCTTAAGTCACTTCAAGGGACTCAGGGGCACAGCTGAGCACCCCCTCCCCCAGCTTCCCTGTATCCCTAACCCAGGGGGCCAGGGCTTTGCAGTTGCTGCTGCTGCCCCAAGGCCCTCTTGTGCTCGGCTCGGCTTCGGCCTGCCCGGGGCCCTCCTGGCATGCACACACTGGTACACACTCACACGCATGCACATGCACACGCACACACGCACACACCAGCTTCTACATCAGCCTCGCTTATATCCCCTGCTATTTGGCTGGTCTTTTCTGCCCCCGCTAGCCGATACTCGGCCTCCTTTCCTGGGTCCCAGAGAGGAGGCAGCAGTGGCTGGGGATCCCCGGGCCCAAACCCCAGCCCCATCCAAGGAGGCCCATGGTCACCTTCTCCAGCTGCCCAATGCAAGGCGTGTGCACAACAATCTTGCAGGCGGCACACTTTCGTCGAGACACTGATTTCTGCTGCAGGAAGGAAGGGCACTGAGGTCAGTGGGACAGAAGGGAACCAATCACATTTCTACAGCAGTTTTTGGCTTGCAAAGCTGTTTCCTCATAACTGACCTATGAAGCAGGGAGCAGAGACTTCACCCCCACTGACACTGAGGCTCAGGGGCGTGGGGCGGCCTACCTAGGGCCCCACAGCTTATATGGAGGGAGGTCTGAACCGAGGGCTCCAGACTGGACTCCAGGGCCAGGCAGTGTGGCACAGTGGACAGGGCCCCAAGTTCCAGTCTTTCCTCTGACTCTTGCTATGTGCCCACAGACAGGTCCCCTCCCCTCCGTTTCCTCATCTACCACCTTATCTCCTGAAATTCCGGTGCCTTCTGCCTTCCTCACCTCCTTTGCTCCCGTCTCATGACGAGGAGGTCTTCCTCCTCACCCAGGCTAACCCCTCGACCAGCACCAGGATCCCACCCCATCCTACCTCCTCCAACAGACTAGCCCCTCGGCCATCCCCACCGCATCACATCTCCAATCTCTCTCCTGGCTGTTGCCCTCCTGCCTACAAACAGGCCAGGTCTCCTCATCCTCCCAAGCCCCTTACTTGATCCTTCTGTCCCAGCCAGCTACTCTCTTAGAGTTCTTCTGCCTCTTGCAGCTAAACTCCTCAAACAGATCATCTATGACACATCCCCGTCTCCCCACTTTGTTGTCGGTTAGTCCTTTTTCAGTCGTGTCCAACTCTTCGTGACCCCATCTGGGGTTTTCTTGGCATAGATACTGGAGCAGTTTGCGGTTTCCTTCTCCAGCTCACTTTACAGATGAGGAAACTGAGGCAAACAGGGTTAGGTGACTTGCCCAGGGACACACAGCTAGTACTTAAATTGTCTTACGCCAACTTAAACTCAGGAAGATGAGTCTTCCTAACTCCAGGCCCAGCACTCAGTGCACCATGGCGCCCCCTAGCGGCTCTCCTCATACTCTCTTCTTAAGCGGTCACAAGCCGGTTCCTGACCTTACCATTCTACCAAAGGTGCCTACCAATGACCTCAGAAGCCAAAGTCAATAGCCTTCTCTCAATCCCCATTCTCCTTACCCTCTCTGCGGCCTCTGACACTGCTGGCCCCTTTCTCCTTTCTTTCTCTCTCTCTCTCTCTCTCTCCTGGTTATCCTCCTCCCTCTCTGATGGCTCCTTTTCTTTTTTTCTTTTTTTTAATAATTATTTTTGGTTTTCAACATTCACTTCCATAAGATTTTGAGTTTTAAACCCCCCCCTCCCCTCAGGAGAGAATACAGGAATCAGGAGTACAATGTGATATAGGCCCTACGTATACATTTATATTAAGCATAGTTTCACATTAGTCATGCTGTAAAGAAGAATTAGAACCAATAGGAGGAACCACAAGAAAGAAGAAGCAAAACAAAACAAAAGAAAAGGAGAGCAGACAGGATGCTTCGATCTGCATTCAAACTCCACAGTCCTTTCTTTGGATGTGGATAACATTTTCCGTCATGAGGCCTTTGGAGATGTCTTAGATCCTTGTACTGCTGAGAAGGGTTAAGTCTATCAACATCAGTCATCACACAATGTGGCTGTTACTGTGCACAACGTTCTCTTGGTTCTGCTCATGTCACTCAGCATCAGTCCATGCAAGTCTTTCCAGGTTTTTCTGAAGTCCTCCCGCTCCTCCTTTCTTGTCTGACCGCTCCTCCTCTGTCTTCTTTGCTGGACCCTCCTCCAGATGAGGCCCTCTAACCCCTGGGCCCTCTTCTCTTCTCCCTCTAGTTTGTTTCACTTGCTGATCTCATCAGCTCCCATGGATTGAATTCCATCTCTATGGGGACGATTCACAGATCCACCTCTCCTGCCCCAGCCCCTCTGCTGGCCTCCAATCTCACACCTCCAACTACTGTCTAAACCTGAACTCATTCTCCTTCCCCCTAAACCCTGCCCCCACCTGTCCTATGACTCCAGAGGCCAACACCATCCTCCCAGTCCCCCAGAGTCACAACCCAGGAGTCACCCTGGACTCCTCCCAAGGCCTCTGGATCTCACCCCTGTAGCATCTCTCTCTTCTGACACTGTCAGAAGACACTGGTGCAGACCCTCATCCCTTCAGGCCTGGACTACTCCACTAGCTGCTGGGGGAGTCTGCCTGTATCATCTCCCCCACTCCAGTCCCTCCTCCATTCAGCCACCACAGTGATGTTCCTAAAGTGAATGACATCCTCCCGCCCTCCTACTCAAGAGACTCCACAGTGGCTCTCTATTGCCTCCAGGATCAAACACAAGATGCTCTGTTTGGCATTCAAAGCCCTTCACCACCTAGCTCCCTCCGACCTTCCAGTTTTTTCACAGTGACACTGGCTTCCCAGCTGTTCCATTGCTTCTCTCCAGGCCTTTGCCCTGGCTGTGCCCCCTGCCTGGAATGCTGTCCTTCCTCATCTCTGCCTTCTGGCTTCTCAGGCTCCCTTCAAGCCTGAACTAAACTCCTACCACCTACAGGGAAGCCATTCCTAACCCCTGGACTCCAATGCTTTCCCGGTTTTAATCATTTCTGATTTATCCTGTATATGTATTTGTGATTTATCTCTCCCCTTTGTCTCTTTTTTGAATCTCCAGTGCTCAGCATGGTGCCTGGCACATAGTAGCAGCTTAATAAATATTGACTGATGTAAACAGAAATCAAATGACTTGCCCAAGGTCACACAGCTACAAAGTCTCTGAAGTGAAATCTGAACTCAGGTCTTCCTGACTCTAAACCCAATTCTGGATCCACTGTCCCACCTAGCTGATTGCCTCAAAGATACTTATATGTTCCACTCCTCCAACCCTGCGCTCTAGAAGAGGGAGGGTGGGAAGAGCCAGAACAGGCACTTATATAGTGCCTACTAGGCGCTATGCACCACACTATGCACTTTTTACCAATATTACCTCATTTTATTCTCACAAAAGCCCCTGAGAAGGGGGCAGCTAGGGGGCGCAGTGGATAGAGCTCTGGCTTTGGAGTCAAGAGGACCTGAGTTCAAATCTAACCTCAGACACTTGACACTTACTAGCTGTGTGACTCTGGGCAAGTCACTCAACTCCGACTGCCTCACCAAAAAGCAAAAAAAAAAAAAAAAAAAAAAAGCCCCCGGGGAGGCAGGTGCTACGATAACCCTCACTGTGTAGTTGAGGAAACTTCACCAAGTGAAGCTAAGTACCTTGCCTAGGGTCCAGCAGCTACGAGGTGTCTGAGGCTGGATTTGAACTCAGCTCAGCTCAGTGCTCTGGGCCCAGGGGTGCCCCCTGGTGGCCCCTCTCTGGCCAGCACGTCGCTGCCTTTTCTAATGCTGAGGAAGTGCGGGGAAGAGAAGAAAGCCCTGCTCTGTTCCTCCCGGGCCAAGGGAAGAAAGACTGGGACAGGCCGGCAGCCCCCAGTGCGCCACTCACCAGCATCTTGGCAACACAGTACTGCTCCCCAACGTAGCAGAAATCCCCAGATACATTGGTCTCGAACCAGATGTGCTCCCCATAGGCAGCCGTTTCCTGTGGGATGGGGCAGGCCTGTGAGCGCTCCAGCCGGCCCTCTCTGGGCACACCCTGCGTGGCCATCACAGGCGGCCCAGGCCTCCCCTCCCCTCCTCAGACCCTAAACTCACAGAATTCTAGAGCTTTCAGAGCCCTAAAAAAGGACCAGCTTCAAAATCCTCATTTTCCAGACGATGGAAAAGCCTCACGGAGGAAAGAATGACCAGCCTCAAGTCACTTCCTCCAGCCAGTTTCCCAGAGGGAGGCTGGGCTATGGGTCTCCTCACATAAATGCTGGGCCCTTGGCCGCGCGGCCCCTAGTGGCCGGGCCTCCCAAGTCCCCCCTCCTGTCCTCGTCACCCCGTCACCCCCAAGCTCCGCCTACTCACACTCCAGTCCACAGTGCTCCGGATCTGCCTGTCGGGTTCGCTGCTGGGGGCTCCAGAGGTGGGGTTTGGAGGGGCCAGATGCTGGAGACCTGACTTGGCAATGGCTTTCCTGAAAAGAAGAGGACAACTGAGAACTCGAGGAAAGAGCATGCATCCTTTTCTTCCTTTCTCCCTAGCCCCATCTCCTTCCAGCTGGACCCAGGCTGGGAGGAGGGGCAGAGACAAGGCCGGGGTGGCCCAGCGCTCAGAATACAGCCCCGGGCCCGTGCGGCCCGGCTGCTCTGCCTGTCCTGACCGCCGCGATACCTACGAGAGCAGAGAGCTCCAGGCCTCTGGTCCGGAGGGCTTGCGCTTCAGAGCCACTTGCCGCCTACGGGACAGGGGGCGCAGGTGGCCCAGCAGGAGTGGGCTGGCAGAGGCCCCGGGGACGAGGTGCTGGCCCGGGGGCCGGTACTGGCTGAGACGTCGGTAGTAGCCGTGTAGGCCCCAGACCGTGCAGTCACACATCACGTCGGCGGGGAGCAGGTGGGAAGATCTCCTGCGTCGCCGGAGACATCGGGGCACGTGGAGCCGGGGCCTGATGCCCAGGTGCTGAGAGCCGGTGGCGGCCAGTGCCTTGCCACCTGCCTGAGGGGTCCTTAGCCCCGGTACCTCTGCCTCTTCTTCCTCTGCTTCATTCCTCCCCATGAGACCAGCGAGGAGTAGAGGGGGCCCCAGAAGGCGAGTGTCAATAGCGGATGGTGCCATTCTCTGGGGTGGGCCTTGCTCCACGGCCAAACGGGGGCTGTGGCTTGGGGGAGCAGTGCTGGGGCGGCGACGGGAAGCCCTGCCCCCGCAGCTGAGGAGGCAGCCCTCAAGCTGGGAGCTGGAGCGTCTCCGCTGGGCCAGTGAGGGGGAAGGCTGGCCGGCCGGGGATCGCCGTCGGACCTTGCCTGTGGGGAGGGCTACCCCGCTCCCCCGGCGCGGCCCACTGCTCCTGAAATGTCTCCTAAAGAAGGTCTCCATGGTGAGAGCGGCAGATGGTGGGCACAGAAAGTGGCCCTCAGAGGCTCTTGGGGCCCAGCAGCAGGGGCTGGCTTCGCTCCACCTTAAGGTCCCACACTGGACACTAGGCAGAGGCACGCAAGGCAAGAGGCCTGCGGGGGCCACAACCAGGCCTGGGGATGTGAGAGCTCTGCCCTATCCACAGCGAGAAGGGCCCAGGAGTCCGACCTGGTACAGAGCCTCGCCCAGAGGGAACAACAAACGCTCTTTCCCTTTCCTTCCTTTCTCTGGGTTCTTAACTGTGGGGTCTTGGGCCAATCGCTCGAGCTCTCGGGGGATCAGTTTCCTGTTCTGTAAAATGAGGGAGGTAGACGAGAGATTCTCTGATGACCGTTTCAGACCCACTGATGTCTAACGATTACAATTCCGTTTCCTCCCAGGCCACCGAGTGGCAGAAAGAGGATCAAACAGAACTTGGGCCCTGGCAAATGGCCGACTTCTACAGCTTTCCAAAGCAGCAGCCTCAGGTGGCCCAGCCCTGGGAGGCCATGGGCACCTACCCCCTCCAGGTGCCAGGCATGGACGAAGGTGAAGGTGGAGAAGGAGCCCAGGGAAGAGCAGCCGCATAACCCAAGGTCAGCCATAGGTACCAGTGGGAAAGGGCACCAGGGCAAAGCCTAGGCAAGGAGAGGGAGCAATATGGCAGAGCTGAGCCTAGGATGGACAGGCTATTTGGGGCAGGGGCAGGGGGAAGCTGCTACTTCTCCCTTTTCATGCTGGCACTGTGTACAATGCAGGGCATGGGGTGGGGGGTCAGCAGATAATGCCTTGGGTCTTAGATCCCTCACCCCCTCCATAAAGGAGACACTGGGATAGGCCTGGGTTTGAGTCTTCAATCTCACAGGTGCAGCCAGTTGGGGGTGATTCTGCCAGCCTCGGGCCTCACCTGGCACTAATGTCTATCCATTCTCACTGGTGTTGGGGGGGGCAGGGTGGGAAGGAGAGTGTTGGAAATGGAAGTTGCCTGACCAGGTAATAGTTTTTTTGGTAGGTGGGGGGGAACAAAAGCTCCATCTGCTCCTCCTGAAGGTCAACTCCTGGGAATAACCTGAGGGAAGCAGTATATGTGAATGAGCCTATTTATAAGGAGCTTTGAGCTCCCAGGAATAAAGGAGCCAGGGAAGTATCAGCTCCTATTATTAATGTGGCCATTCTTTATTAACAATGCCTTCCAGCCTCCACAAGGGAAATAAATGAGCTCTCTGGGAATCAGCCCAACTGGGACAAGTGCCCCACATAAGGTAGACAGCCAGCTCTGGTAAGGGGGGAGTGAAAACTCCCTTCTCCACAAGTTCCCCCCTTCCTTAAGCCGGCCCCCACCCCAGGGGAGGGAGAGAACAGGATAGGCAGCTGTCTCCACTGGACTCTGAGCAGTGAAGAGTTCACTTCCAATTAGCACCGTTCTCACTACCTCCCCAGTCCCCTGGGCTTGGAGTGGACAGAGGGGCCTGACCCCGGGACCCCCTCTTTTCTGTCGGCTACAAGTCATTCCTCAGCATGGAACTGAAGGCGTCGGCGACATGGCTCTCAGCTGCCTCTCCAGTCTTATCTCCCCGCCTCGGCTTCCTGCTCTCTCCAGTCTAGCCACACCGGCCAGGCCCTTCCCAGCACTCTCCAGTCTAGCCACACCGGCCAGGCCCTTTCCAGCACTCTCAAGGTTCTGTTCGGTCCCAGGCTTCTCCCTTTTCTTTCTACGCTCTCGCCCACAATCAGCTTCATGGATTCAATGATCTTCTCTTGGAAGATGACTCTTGGGCCTGGTGCGGCCACACTACCAGCCGCCTTCTGCACATCTTCCAGGCACCTCACACTTAGACCCGAAGCAAACTCAGAACCCTCTCCTTCCAACCCAGTCCTTCCTCCTAGCTTCCCAAGTGCTCCCAAGGATGGCACCATCCTCCAAAAACAAGGTTCAAACCTCGGCAGTGTCCTGGACACAGCCCATCGCTCAGTCTGGTCCTGTCTCACACACATTCTCCTCTCACTCGTGTTCAGGCTTCTCTCCTGGACCTCGGCCACAGCCCCCCAAAATGGTCTCCCTGCCTCCAGCAGTCTCTTCCCAAGCCAACCTATCTTGTGCTCAGCTGCAAAAGTCTGACCGGCTCATCCCGATACTCCAACTCCAGGGGCTTCCTGTGGGACATCCTGCCAAGCTCGGCCCCCTTTCCAGTCTTCCCTCCTTACACTCCAAGGTCATGGCACACTGGCCTACTGGCTGTTCTTTACTCCCAACACTCCATCTTTCACATCTGGGCTTCTGTATCGGGGCAGTCCCTGCAGCCCCTCCCCCCAGGTTCCTTTCATCCTCCGTCTGCTGGAGGCTTTTCTCAGGCTCTCTGGCTGCCAGCGCTTTAGAGACATCCCCTCTGAGAGGACCCTGCATGCACTTTAAATTTACCTCTGAGGCACAATTTACGTACACATGTCTCTACTATTAGACTGTAAACTCTTTGGAAAAGGGCTCCTCCTTTGTTTTGTGCCTGGCTCATCGTATGGGCTTCATGACTGACCCATGCGTCTGGGCACTCACCGCCTCAGTGGGGGATACGCTCTGCTACCTGCACCTGCCCAAACCCTTCTCTGCCGTGGAGGCCCAGCCCAGGGGCTGCCTCCTTCCTTCTCCCACTCTCCCACTCTCCCACTTAGAATGTTCTGAGAAGATTCTATAATATCCACAACTGCTAGCATCTGTATAGACTTGAAGGGCTACAAACGCTTTATGTTTATTATCTCGTTTGCCCCTTCCTACAATCCTGTGAAGTGCTATTATTAACTCCATTTTATAGATGAGCAAACTGAGGCTGACCAGGTTAATTGACTTGCCTGGGGTCACACAGCTAGTAAGCACAGGAGGCAGGATTCCACCTGAATCTTTCCTTTGTCCTCTCACATTCGGCCCTGGATTCTCCCTACAGACTGCAGCTCTCTAAGGGCTGGGACCATACCAGGTTTGTAACGTCAGCGCCCTGCCCCCGTACCGTTTAGTAACTGCTTCTGAGGGTCCTGGCTGAGAAGGCCAGAGGTCTGAAGGGGCGCCAAGGCCTTTGCCCCCAGCTTCTGCCCAGGCACTTTTAGTCCGGGGGGCCTTTTTGGCAGCTTTTGCCACCTGGCAGACTGGCAGCCCCATGCTACTATCCTCAGGCTCTCCCATGGGCTGTCAGCTTTCTCCTGTCCTGTGACAGCTGCCCAGACTGGAGGAGATTAGTCACCCTGACAGACCTCCTGATGCCAGTGTCACCAGAAAACAAAGGCCACAGTCTGTGTGTGTGTGTGTGGGGGGGACGACAGACAGGCCCTCGGGCACTTTCTAAACCCTCCACAATCAACTCTTTGGCCTTTGTCTCCCCAGCCCTGAACACGGCGCCTGACAGGTAGTAGGCACTTCATAAATGCTTGTTGATGCAATGAAGGGAGGGCCTGGCTGGAAGGAGAACAACTGGGCACTGAGATGCCCCCCTTCCCCACCCTGCACGCCTCTGGCAATGCCTCTGTTGTCACCCATCCTGAGGACGCACAGAGCTCACAGCCACGGCAGGGCTAACTGCTACCCAGCTATACTCATCCCACAGTGATGGGGCCTAGGACAACAAGGCCTAAGAGACTAACACTTTTCCTTAGGAGGGAGCAGGGTAGCGAGAGGCCTGTCGCCACAGGTACAGAGCTCTCGGGCTTCCCTCTGGTCACCACAGGCACCCATCCCCTGCTCAGCTGTCACCAGACCAGTTTTGTCTCTGGCCTTTTCAGCAAACCGCTCTCCAGGGGCCTCCGATTAGTCTAGCCCAAGCCCTCACCTTCTGCTGGGATGGTGGGCAGAGCTCAGCAGAGGTCCAACCATGTCTCAGTCCCTGTCGCCTTTCTATCTTTATGGCTGCTGCACTGGATGTATAAAGGTCACTAGGCTCCAAGGCTGTGGTAACCCAGACTGTGTGGGGCCCCACAGCCTGAAAGCACGGGGGAAGAACCAAGTGGGTTACGTCAAAGAGCCTCAAAGGCTCAAGGCGGTGGTGAGGAGACACATCTGCTTGATTGTCTGTAGACCTGAGAGGTGTGTACCTGGGACAGTGCAGAGACTGAGCCAGATGGAAGATGGGTGCCTAGCTAACACTCACCCCATGGGTCCCAAAGGCCTAGGCCCACCTAAGGACAGGCTCCCACAGTCTCTTATGGCAAGGGAAGGTGTGGCGAGGATCTGCACAAAGCCACACCCTCAGCTTCCCCACCTCCATCCCCAGGACCTGGAAGCAGGACCAGCCAGGGATGAAGGGGGCTGGGGAGTGGCGCTCCTGGTCCTCTCTCAGACTGGTTCACTGGACAAACAACAGTTCAGAGGGGAGAGCTGCTAGGAGGCTGGAAAAACCTCATCAAGGTCTCTCATTCCAGAAACAGGTGAATTTCCAGCCTAACATGTATTTTAGTCCCTGGCCAATACTGAATGGGCCTCTCAATTAGGATCCTGAGCTGGAAGAGGCTTAAAGGGCTCATTCAGCTCCTACAGAAGCCAGTGTCTGGCGGCTCTCATCCTAGCAATGCTGAAAGGGCTCTCTGCTATCTCCTGGACTTTCCCACTAAAGCCAGAGTGGGAGGAGAGAGGGAAGAAGGAAAGGGAAGTGTGAATGTGAAGGGTAGCCACAGCCCACTACATGAGGAAGAAGGCCTGGCAGCCTAGGCCACCTGGGTATTTGCTCATGCCACAAAGTGCCAGCCTCTGCAACCTGCTACATACGCACTGCCCCTAGCTGACTCCCTTCAAAGCATTTGAGTGTCCCTGTCTGGCTACAGTGCTTCCCATGCTCCATGTACCCTCCAAAGCTCTGGGCAACAAAGAGGACAAAGACCCTCAATCTGCCACTTAAGGGGGCTTTGGATCAATTAGTCCAGGACCTCCCTCTCCAGCATTCTAAGAAGCAGCTGCTGCTTGAGATGAGGCCCATCCATTGTTCAGATTAATCTCTAGGATGGAGAGCCTAACCAGAGACCAGAAGAAGACCAACAGACATTTCCTTTTCTCCCTAGGCAACTAGCCTTGTTCCAGAAGCCCCGATCCCCATGGAGGAAGTAAATTATATCCCCCAGGGGATGCCGGCTCTGCGCCAAAGTCCAGCTGTTCAGCTCCCACAAGCCTCGGGTGGAAGGCTGGGAAAGTCCAAGAGAGGGGACAGCAAAGGCATTAGGCGCCTCAGACATGAGAAAACTGAGGCCCCAAAAGGTAAAGGGATTTGTCTAAGGTGGGAGAAGGACTCAGGGGCAGAGCTCCTCAGATTCCAAATCTGCTCAGTTTTTCATGATGCCAGGTACAGGCTACCAGGCCCCGGGCTGGGGAGGGGAGGAGGCCAGGGCACAGCCAAAAGGGAGGGCACTCATCTCCTGGGGAACAGCAGGAAGGAGGCCTCTCTTATCAGCCCCCAGAATCGGTGTGGTCATGGGGTGGAAGGGAAGGAAGGAGCACCACTCCTAACCCCAGACTGCTTTCACTGGGAAACCTCTTGCTGGGGAGTCAACCAGTGGGCACTAGGGAGCTGGCAGGGCAGCAGGATGGGTGGCAATGCTCTGGGCAGAGGGGAAGCGAGCTGTCCAGCTGGGTTAATATTTAGCCCGGCCAGGGGATGGCTCTTTCAGACTCCCTGCCCAGGATCACAGGGGTACACGGTGCCCTCCTTTATTAACAGCTGCAGCTAGGCTGAGTCTCCCAGACCCTCCCTGGCACCTCACCACACTGTGCCCAGTGCCCCCCACCCCACCCCAAACCCCAGGCTAGGAAGCCCCACAAAGACAATACAGGGAGCAGGGGGGGAAGGAGAGGGAAGGGGCTGAGTCCCCTTTTGACCTGATCTGACGGCAAGGAGGCAGTAAGCAGGGACTCCGGGTCCTGTGGGAAAGCCCCGGGGCTCCGGGCAGCAGCCCTCTCTCTGGCAAGTCCTAGTTTGGAGGTAGCAGCCCTACTCTCCGCCCCCTAGTCACCCCTTCCCCC
>NW_020954600.1:1623568-1638518 GCF_900497805.2 Vombatus ursinus
CCCCCTCTCCCTGCAGCCTAAGACAGCCGTTATGAAAATAACCCCATAACGTGGCCGTGGGTCCGGAAGCCAGGAGGCATCAGAGGAGAGACTTGGGACTAGCTCAGGAGCTGCCTTTCAGCCCTCAGCCAGATGAATGCTCACTGGGGCCCCTGCCCTGCTCCTGCTCCTCCTTCCTCCAAGTGATGCCAGCAGGGTCTGTCTCTGGCACTTCAGTTTATAGAGGACTTTGTTCATGACAGCTCTTTGAGATAAGGAATGTGACTTCCTATTGCACCCGTTTTACAGACTAGGGATGGCTGTTGCTCTTCAGTCATGTCTGGCTCTTCATGACCCCGTCGACCACATTGGCAAAGATACTGGAGTGGTTTGCCATTTTCTTCTCCAGTGGAATAAGGCAAACAGAGGTTAAGTGACTTGCCTAGGGTCATACAGGTAGTAGGTGTCTGGGGCTGGGTTTGAACTCAGGTCTTCCTGACTCCAGGCCTATCCACTGAGCCACCCAGCTGCCTCACAGATTAGGAGACTGACACTTGAAGAAGCAATATGACTTGCTGAAGCAGACACCAACCCAAAGCTATGGAGAGGCTCTGGCTTAGCTGCAGCAGGGCAGGGCAAGACAGACTGACTAGTCAGTTAGCGAGGGTTTCCTGTGCATTACATTTTAATAGGAGAAGGCATCAGCTGCAGAGGGGTCTGGGAAAGGCCTCCTTTACACAGTGGGACTGGAGGAAGCCAGGAGCTAGGGGTGAGGCACGAGGGACAGCAGTGGGGAAAGGCCAGAGGCAGAGGGCAGTGGGTGGGAGATGAACAGCCAGGAGGCCAGTGGAGCCGAATCAGAGTTCAAGGAGAGGAGCAAAGGAAGAGGCAGGAAGGACTCAGGTTGTGAAGCACTTGAAATGCCAAACAGAGGGTTTTATATGTGATCCAGGAGGACTTGGGGGCCAATGGAGTTTACTGAATGGGGGAGGGGGGCAGAAGATATAATCAGATGAGAACTTTAGGAAAATCACTTTGGCAGGTGAAAGAATGAGCTGAGAATTCTGCACCCAGAGTCAGGAAGACCTGAGTTCAAATCTGACCTCAGACACTTACTAGATGTGTGACTAGACAAGTTATATAACCATTCACTTCCTCGGTATCCCCATCTGGAAAACTGGAAAAACAATAGCACCTCCCTCCCAGGGTTGTTGTGGGGATAAAATGAGGTATCTGTAAAGCACTTTAAAGTGTTACTTCAATGCTAGTTACCATTAATTAGCAAGAAGTGATGAGGGTGGTACAGGAGCGATGTTGTAAAGGTAGATCAGACATGGGGAGCAACTGGGAGGAAGGGGTCAGTGATGACACTAATGGGCTGGTGGTGCCCTCCACAACAGGAAAACTGGGAAGAGGGGAGGCTTTGGGAGGAGGGGGGCCAAGAGAAATGATTTCTACTTTGGACTGGTTGAGTTTGAGATGCCTATGAGAAGGTTATCCAGTTATGGGCAGGACTGGCACTCAGGAGAGATGTTAGGGCTGGATATATAACTGAACCCACAGGAGCTTATGAGGACACTGGTCTAGTTCATTTATCACTACCCAGGCTCTCACGTGCTCCAAGACTCATCGGGAGAATGGCCAATTGCTTAGGATGGTACTCAAGGCCCTCTATGATTTGGCCCAACCCCCCTCAAAACACACCTGAACTCACTCCTCTCCTTTCTTACCTCCACGGCTCTGCTCAGGCCATTCTCTCGGCCTAGAAGGCCTGTCACCTAGCCACATTTTTTCAATCCTTTAAGGCCTAGCTCAAGTCCAACCTTTTCTTCAATGTCTTTCCTAACTAGTTCAGGCCATGGGATCTGTTCCTCTTCTAAATCCCATGACCATTTGTTGTTTGTACCATTAACATGACACATTTTAGTTATTTTTCCATTTGGACCCCTCTCCTCGTCCCGTCGCCCCAAAATTAGATGACAAACTCATAGAGGGCCTAAGACACTGGTCTTAGGAAAGACTATGCGGCATATTAAAAAGACCACTGGATGTGAAGTTGAGAGAAACCTGGATTGAAACCCAGCCCTAACACTTATTAACTCCGTGACCTTGGGCAAGTCAGGAAATCTTGGAGCCTTATTTTTCTTATTTCTTTATAACAGAGAAAGAGAAAGAGAGTGAGAGAGACACTACCTAAAGGACAACTCACCTCACTGGGTTGGGGTGAGATCAAATCAAAAAATGAGGTAATATGCAGAAAGCCCCAGATAAATCGTTAACATTACTACTGTGCTTATCCCATATCCCACAGACCTTAGCACAGGGCTGACTTTGCTGAAGAGCTGTCCAGCTTAGAGTCTAAAAACACAGGCCAGGAAGCACAGACGCAAGCTGACACTCACTAAGCTGTCCTGTGTGTTGCCCACTGACCTAGGCTAGGGGCTGGCAGGGTGGTGAAGGGACAAGGTGAGAAGTATTCCCTCCCTCTGGGAGTTCAGCGAAGGGAGTGGTTAAGACATAAACCCAGGTAACTCCAAAGTTCCAACAGGCAAGTTCCATCCAGAGGATGTGACTGAGGGAGAGCTCCAAAAGAAGGCCTCCAACTGTAATGTCTCCAACAAGCCGGCAGGGTGAAGGAACATGGGGCCCATGGCAGACACAGCCATCTCTTTCCCCTCGTACCCTGTCCCCCAAACAAGCTGGGAGATGTCATGGACCAACCAGAGTGGAAAGAGCACTGGTCTGGGGTCACAAGATCCAACTAGTGAGGTGACCTGGGACTAGTCACTTCACCTTGAAGGCTCAGTTTTCCCATCTATAAAAAGGGATCCAACCCACCTTCCAGAGTTGTTGTGAAGAACCACCTTCGGCCTACAGACATGTGAGTTATTCTGATGTCAGGGGAGACCATCTCTCTCCACAATGTGGCTTCAATTTCGGAGAGTAAAATCCCAGGTCTTTGACATCAGGATGGAGACAGCTTTTTTTTCAAGGTCCCCTGCCCTCCAATCTCAAGCCTCCGAGTACCTGTTTCCCACTCAGCGGATACTATCCACCACTTCAGGGCTCTCTGTGTGCGTGCACGTGTGTGGACCTCACCACCCCCTTAGCTCCCTTCCAAGACTCTTCCAAGTGCTACCTCCTTCAGACAGACTTTGCTGATTTCTCCTGCTGTTGGTGCCCCCCCCCCTGCCCCAATCACTGATGTATTCCTGTACTTATCTGTGAATGTTTTAAGCCCCTAGTAGAATGCAGACTTGAGAACAGAGGCTTTTAACTCACCTCCTCATTCTACCCAAACTGCTTTCTCCCTAAAGTTACTAAGGAGGTCTCTGCCAAATCTAAAGGCTTTTTCTTGACCTCTCTCCAGTCTCTGACGCTGCTGACCGTCATCCTCTCCCTGACACTCTCTTCGAGGTTTCTACCTGGGACCTCACTGGCTCCTGGACCTCCTCTATCTGACTGTTCTTTCTCAGTCTGCAGGATGCATCCAGCTCATGCCTGGGAGACCCAAAGGGCCCTCTTCTCTCCTCCATACCGTTTCACTGGGTATCTCATCAGCTCCCATGGATTCAATTATCATGTCTATGCTGATGACTCTCAAATCTCCTTCTCCTGATCTCCAGTCTCACATTTCCAACTGCCCATTAGACATCTCAAAGAGGAAGCCCTGTAGACATCTTAAACTCAACACGTTCAAAGCTGAACTTTCCCCCCTCCCTCCCTCCCCCTTCCCAATGTCCCCATTACTGTCGGGGGCACTAACCATCTTCCCAAGTCTCCCAGACTAGAGGTCATCCTTGACTCCTCACCCCCCACCCCACCTCCAATCTGTTGCCAAGCCTTGTCAATTTTGCCTCTGTAACACCTCAAGCCTGGACTCTTCTGACAGCCTGTCGGTTGGTCTACCTGCTGAAGTCCCAGCCAAAATCCCACCTTCCACAAGAAGCCTCTTCCAATTCCTCTTAATTCTCTTAATTCTAGCACCTTCCCTCTGTGGATTATTGCTTGTTTGGACATAGTTCTTTGCATGTTGTTTTCTCCACTAGGCTATGAGGTCCTTGAAGACAGGGACCTTCCCTGGTCTCCCCAGAACATAGCCCGGTACCTGACATGTAGTAGGCACTTAGTAAACGTTTACTGACTGACTAGCCCCAGACTTAGCACAATGCCTGGGATAAATGTTTGCTAAATCACTGCCCTTTTCTTGGCCCTAAAGCTCGGCAGAGAGTGTCCCAAAAGACACTATTTCTTTATACTCACCACCCTGCCCAAGCCTCTGCATTGTTTAACTCTTGAATCAAAACCCCTGGTCCAGCAGCCAAAAAGTGTTAAGGTAGAGGCGAGAGACAGCTCCTGCTTTCCCTGGGAAGGGTGCAGGGCCACGCTGGAGCCTTCCTGACATCCCCCAAACCCAGTCTGACAGTAAAGAATTCCACCGGCCTGTGCCAGCCTCAGACACACGTCAAGCTGTACCCTGGCTGGTTCATTCCATTCCTTTTTGGTCAGCATAATATGAAGCAGCCTCTTGGTCCCCACTGGCTGTTTCAGCCACACTGGCCCAGAGTCACTGATTAATGAAGGACAATGATATCGTATCTCCTCTATCTTCTCCCAGCTCATCCCCTTCATGGCAAACTGATCTGTGGCCCCCTTCACTTCTCTTGTGTCTGTACCCCCCTCCACTCCACCTCTCCAGGCTGCTCTCATAGCTAGAGTAGCCTCCCGTTCCCCATCTGCCAGAAGCCACCGTGTTCCTCTGATCCCTCGTTCAAAATTCAGCTGCTCCCTTTCTGTACTTTTGCTCGTTATAGTGGAAAGGCTGCTAAACATGTGGTCAAAACATCTGGGTTTGAATCCAGGCTCCGGGGGACTGCGGGCAAAGTCACTGCACTGGGCCTCAATTTCCTTATCTGTAAAATGGAGGTAATGATCCTTAAGAGAAAAAGGGGAGGGGAAAGAGCCCTGGATCTGGAGGCAAAGGACATGGGTTAATGCCAGCTGTGTCCCCTGCTTCGCTTCCTCCCTTCCCTTTTCTGGGCCTTGTCTGGATGGAGCAATGTGCTGATGTGAAGCTCTCCCCCCAGCCTCAGAGCAGCACTCACAGTACTAACAGGCTAGTCCAGAAGCTTGGGCACACCGAAGGTTCAGGATGCCCCTGCTGTTAGCTCAAGTCTTGCCTTTCCAGCTAGACTGAAATCATTCGAGGGCACACAGGCCCGGCCTCCTTATCCTTTCATCCAGTTCAGCCCTCACCATACTGGTGTGCACAGAGAACGTGCTGTGGGGACAGCTGTTGCCGATGCCAGATCTTGGCATATTAGGCTGAGGGGACCGACTCCTCCCCACTCCCCCACCCCAACAAGTAACCAGAGAGGCCCCCACCTTCACTGTCCTTCAGTTTACAAAGGGGTAGGCTGTGTAAGCATCATCAGGCCACGTTTACAGATGGAAAATCCTCAGCAAAGTGAAGGGACTCCCCTGGGATTATACTTCACAAGTTTCAGGGTGCTGGGACCCAAACCCAGGCCTCTGGCTCCAATACTGCCACTCACTGCCTCTTTCACCAACACTTTCTCCCCATCTCCCTGGAGCTGCTCTAAAAAGAAGGTGGGGGAAGAACTGCAGAGAGGGGCCACATGTGCTGGAACCAGCCAAAGCCCCCATGCACATGGACTGGAGGCTGCTCTGGGACAAAAAACCCTTAGGGAAAAAAAAGCTCTGCCCCTTAGGGAACTCCTTACATGGGGGTACAGGGAGGAGGCAGCAGCAGGGAGGCACCTGGCTGGGCCCCAGGAGCAGAGACCAGCTGGGCCCCTTTCACAACCACCCCCTCATCTGTAAAAGGTCGGCGAGTGAAGCCCGAGCTAGGGGGTGGAAGATAGGGAGGCGCTGGCGTCTGGGTGGCAGGAGCCCAAGGCTCTGCACAGGCTATTTTTAGCCCTGCTGTGATAAGTCATCTGTGTTTGGCGAGGTCCTAGCATAGAGAGGACCCAACCCAGAGTTCTACCTGGCTGAAGAGTGAGGCCCACACACAGCCCTAGCCTCCCTCCTTTCAGGGCCATAAAACGTCTGAGTTAGAAGGGACCTGAGAGGCAGCTGGCCCATCCCCTTCATTTTACCCAGGAGGAGATCAAGGTGAGGGGAATGCAAATAACTTCCCAAGGTCACTCACACAATTAATGATATGTGCTCCCAAGCAAAAGGCAGCAGGACCGGGTTGGTGTTCCACTGCACGGTGTCCTCCTGAAGACCAGAGGTCCTTCGAACAGAAGACCTCAACCCTTTGCTCCAGGGTCACCAGAAAAACGTGAAAGGTCCTACCGGTATCCCTCGAAAGCCATATTGGAGACTACCTATTTGGGCCCACTGACTCTCTCTCCACCCCCCCCATCCCACCTCCTCCTGCCATCCTTGCATAAGCATTTTATTAAGTGTCACATTATGCCAGCATACTGAATGAGGTCCTGGGAGACACAAAAACAAGAATGAACAATCCTTGCCTTCTGGGGTCTTACGTTTTACTGGAGGAAATAACACGTACGCAAGAAAAAAACACAAAGTCATTTTTTGGAGGGAAAGGCACTAATAATTGGATTAAGAATGAGTTCCCACAAAAGCATATGGAAGTGATTATTGATCAATCAAAAAAAATTAATAAAGAAAAATAAAATTTTAAAAATTTTTAAAAAATTAAAAAAAAAAAAATGAGTTCCTGAAAGATGGGGCACTTGACTCCAGCTTTTAAAGAAGTTAGGGGCCCTAAGAGGCAAGGGAGAGAAGGGAAGGCATGGAGGTGGGCGATGAGATGTCACGTAGGAGTAACAACAGAACATTTAAGCACCTCTCACCCTCGAAATGACTGCTCTTTTGTGAGAATAAATTAAGGTCTTTGGAGCAGCTCCCGGACTCACAGAATATTAGAAATGGAAGGGATCAATCATCTGGCTCAATTGTCTGGTTTTACAAATGAAGAAACCAAGGCCCAGAGGGGGAGTGGCTACCAGCCCCTCCCTTTAAATAGAACAGATGGGACAACACCCATGTGAAAAGTGGCAGAAAAGAATCTGAGCCCTCTGCTCTGGAGTTTAGCCTCAGGAGCTAGGTCCAATGTGTACTGGGAGAAGGCTCCACTGGAACCCACGAGACCAGTGGCCATCGAGCCTTCCAGAGGCTTTGGAGGTGGAGGAGGAGGGACCTGGCACCTCCCAGGACAGGCCATCCCAGTTATGGGGAGCCCTGACTGTTAGCAAGATTGTTTTCCGATCTCAAGCCTCTCTTTGCCTCTACAATTTCTATTCATCGCTCCCGCTTCAACAGGTCTGATATTCTCTCCCCCCTGGAAGAAGGACAACAAGCAAGTAGCCGCTAGAGGGGTTTGTGGATGTGTGAGTTTGGGGTTTAGGGGGGAGGAATGAACCCCCTTCCCACTCCAGCCAGACACACAGGCCCAGATGGTCACGTGACTCACCACACATCCCGGCCCTGGCCCCGTTCTTTGAACTTTAGCTAAACCACAGAGGCTTCTCTACCAAGTGGGGGGGACGGGGTATGCGTGCATACTTCCTTGCTTAATATGTTTACCCCTGTACTCTCTTTCGGCCTAAAGTGGCCCCCAAAGACAGCTCAGCTGACAGGGAAGTGGAGGTTCCCTCAATATTTCAAACAGGATGCTGACCCCAAAGGCATGTTCTGGGGAAAATCTATGAACATCAACCATCACAGGGATTAGCCTCCTGAAGACCCTTTCCAGCCAGCTCTGACGCAGGTGACCCTCAGTCCGCTGAGTTATGCTGGGAGAAGGAAGCGAGGAAGAACGCACAAAACAGGTCCTCGAATACATGGCTTCGTGTGAAGCCACGATGGGACCTTGGGGAAGCGAAGGAGGCACAGACAGACAAGGAGGAGACATTCAGAGCCAGTCACAGTCTTCATCTCCCCACTCACCTACCTTTAAGTAAAAGCTTGGAACACAGGGCAGGCTTCCTCCAGTACCCACTCTCTTCCCCTGCACCCTCGAGGTTCTGCCAGACTCCCACAGATCTAAGTGAGAGGTATGATGGCAGAGGAAAGGAAGTGGGGGGGAAGAGAGAGGAGACAGGAGAGAGGGAGAGGGAGAGGGAGAGGGAGAGAGAGAGAGAGAGAAAAAGAAGAAAGGGAGAGAGAGAAGAGAGAAAGAAGAAAGGGAGGGAGGGAGAGAGAGAAAGAAGAGAGGGAGGGAGAGAGAAGAAAGGGAGAAGGGGAGAGAGATAAAAGAGAGGCAGACAGAGGGAGACTGAGAGAGAGGGAGAGGAAGGGGGAGAGGGGAGAGGAGGGGCCAGTCAAGGCTGGTGCTCTTTGGGAAGCTTGGTGGGACAAAGAAAGGCCACAGGATGTAATAGAAAAAGCCGAGGGAAACCAGGAAATGTGAGTTCTGGTCCCAGCTTTGCTATTTCCTGTGTGACCTTACACAAGTTCACGACCTCTCCAGGCCTCTGGTTCCTCCTCATTCTAATGAGGAGCTGGGTTAGATGATGCTAAGATCTTCTCCAGCTCTCTCCTGGCACTCAGTGGTGAAGGTCCTTTCTAGTTCTAACGGCCTGGGTCTCACATGCCTAGAATGCTCTCCCACAACTCCCTTCCTCCAAGAATCAGATCAAGAACCCCCAACCGCACCCCCGACCCATCACTGGGCATTTATTTTGCACATAACCTCTGGTTACTTACCTGTGAATGTGTGGTGTCCTTCTAGTAGAATAGCAGCTCCCTGAGGCCAGGGATTTTATTGCTTTAGCATTGGCCTCTTTGGTGCATGCAGTCAGTGCTTACTAAATGCTTGCAGACTGACTGATATGCTTTCCCCCCTTTTTATTATAAATTTAATCAACCACAACTATTTCCATATCCTCCCAACCAACAAAAGGATTGTTTATGGCACTGTGAACTTGCGCTGCGTGGCGATCTTTTTAAAAGCATTATTCCATTTAACAAGACAGTTACAAAACTGCCACATTCTGATGTTCATCTCTTAACATGCCGCCTTCTATGTTCTCTGACATTCTCTATTTCTACACCACGGACTGGATCTGGCTGGCTCCTCCGTGAGCACTGCGGAAAAGCGAGGCGGAGGCCACAGTCTTAGGGAGCCGGCCGGCTCCGTTCTGACCCACAGTCCTCTGTGTTCAGAGAAATGCTACTGACCATTTCCTGAACTCAGCACACTTCACATACAAGCTGGAGGAGGAGGAGGATCTTAAGGGGGCCAATGTCGCCCCCTTGTGCCTTCCTGGCATTGAGCAGGGCAGATGCCCAAGCCCAGAGCTCAGGCAATGGTTACTTCCTTCGAAACTTCCTGTGGTCACTTCCTCCTGTGGGATGAGGCTGGAGACCCAGTACAGTCAGATGACCTGAGCTAGGCAGACCATCGAGGAATCAGTCTGCCCATCTCTGCACCTGAGTGATTCCTGATCTCGATGCTGGGGGAGGGGACTCTCTTCACTGACAGACTGCAACCCCCTATGATTTCCCTGTGTCCAACCTGATAACAAGCTAAACAGGCTATCAGCAGGTCCCCAAACTGGCACAATCACCCATCTATGCCTGCGCCTTCCAGAGATGGTTACAGGTTTAAGAGACAAATCAGCTCTGTCAAGCACCAGCTAAGAAAGTCCCCCAAGTGTAGCACTGTGGGCAGACTTGAATTTAGACACTTTACACCAGACACATACACTTAATAGCTGTGTGACCCTGCTCACATAACCTCTGTCCCTCAGTTTCCTCATCTGTAAAATGGGGATCATAATAGCACCTGCCTGCCAGGGCTGTTGTGAGGATACACAATCGTTTTTGTAAAGCACTTGGCACCATGTAAATACCAGCCTACCGTTCTCCCTCAGGGCCTTGGGGAGCCTCAAAAGAGGTGGCTGTCCATACAACATTGTTTGATCAAGAGTCTCCTGACCAAGGCGAAAGTGACAACCTCAAAGTCCCCAGAATGCCCCATGAATGGAGGGGCTTCGGGGCCACTCTGGCGGTCCTGTGGCTTGACCTCAGACGTCTCCCACACAAAAGCTAGAAGCATCTGCCCGTGTCCCTATGCCCTACGCTCACCCCATCAAACTGCTCCTAACTCAGGCCTCGGGGGCAGGGCACCCTCCTCGATGCTGGCTCCCAGAGCCCACCACACAGACTCTACAGTCATGTCCTGTCCCCCCTTTACTTCAGACTCGCTGCTTCACGTAGAAACTGCAGCAGTGAACCAGCACGGTACAATAATGACGAAAGCTGTGACAAGCAGCACCCACATTTGCGTGGTGCCTTAAGGCTGACAAAAGCCTTAGTCTGCTGAGGCAGGCAGCATGCATTTTATCAACCCGACTTTCCAATGAACAAACTACAGGTCAGACATGCAGACACTTGCCAAGGGTCCTCAGGTTCCAATACAGGTTTCTGGCTTCCCAACCAAGGGCCCTGGCCCAACAGGCCTGGATTCTGGTCCCAGTTCTGCCGCTGATCTGTTATAGGACCCCTCCTCCCTCTGGGCCTGTTTTCCCCACCCTTAAAATGACAGGGCTGGACACGTTGGTCTAAGGCTCCTTTCAGCCCTCAAATGCTGGGCTATGAGTGCAAGCGGCAGCTATATCTAGTCAGCTCTATACCCCCTCTTTCCCCAGAACCCCCACAACCACAGGCTGCCTGCTCTATCTCCTTATTTTCACTGGGTACATGGGAGCAGCCTGGACAGGCTAAAAGCCTTCAAGAACAGTTGCTACAGCTGTCTAATCTCCCCTCCTGGCTTTTTTTCCTTCAGAGTCCAGCCTGATGAGAATTCAAGTGCCCATTTATAGAGTCACAGGCTCGACAGCTGGAAAGGATACTACGGTTCATCTGGTCCAACTCTCCCCAGGTAGGTAAGGCCCAGAGAGGGAAGTAACCTACCCAAGATCACGCAGGTGGTAAAGAAAGAGCCAAGCCTTAAAGTCAGGATCTCTGACTCCCAATTCCGGATTTGTCCACATTGCGGCCTCACTGCCAGGCACCCTGGGGCACCCAATAAAAAGGAAAGGAAGAGGCAAAGGGAACAAGCATTTATATACAGCACCTATGATATGCTAGGAACCATGCCAACTGCTCGACAAACATTATCTCATTTGAGATAATAATAAATAAAAGGTTCCTCTCCTTCAACTTCTGAAACAACCTTTCCAGACAGCAGGTTACTCAGGTGGCTGGACTACAGGCCTCTCCCTCACTGCCACCCACCAGCAAAATTGCCTCCAACTGGGGGGAAGGCCCACTTGAGATCACAAAATGGTGGCGCTCCAAGAGACTTAGCATCCCAGTACCCAGCTCTATGCCAGGCACAAAGCAGGGAAGTCCGATGCTTTCGTATGCTAGATAAGGAGACTAGGGCCTGGGAGAGAAAGTGACTTACTCAAAGTCACACAGCTAGAAAAGGACAGAACCAGGGCTCCAAGCCAGATCTGGAGTCAGCTCCCTCCAGGATGCTTCCCATTACACCATGGCCGCCTTTCAGTGAGGTGGCTGACCTCGTCCCTACTTCTGCGATCTGACAGCGCTCTCTTGGCCAGCGAGCCTCAGTGCTAAATAGATGACAACAGCATTGAAGAAGTTAAAAAGATACAGCCCTTGTGCCGCCCCAGGAACCTCCAATCTGGAGACGTTACCGAGGACTGAGGAAGAGACAACAGACAGCTGGGCTCCCAGGGCATCAATGAGTGTCTCCTGTGTCTGGAGGAGCCAGGGCTTTGTGGAAGGTGCTGGCAGCTGGTGATGCCCCTGGGGCAGAAAACCAGCTAATCCACAGGCAGCATGACCTTCAATTCAGAGACAAGGCCAGAGGAAGGAAGACCCAGCCTCCCACCGGGCCCACACAACCCACAGGCTGAGCCCACTGGCAAGCACAGGAAGGGTCCCTCCAGATCCCCTCTGCATAAGTAAACCCTAGGGGCAATGAGCTTAGGTCCTGGGAGGCCACCTTCAGTGGGACAAGGCCAGAGACCCAAGCTCCTCCCTAACTAAGTGATTAGTTACCAGCTGGAAGTACGAGATGGGGGGGGGGGGGTGGCCAGTCCTTCTGTCCTGCCAGGCTGGGCAGGTGGAGATTGAGAAAGAGGGGGCAATGACTCAAGATACCCAGGAGTATGGCTGGCATCCAGCATAGCATCATGGCAAGAGCACTGGATTTGGAGTCAGAGGACCTAGGTTTGAATCCAGATTCTGTAACATAATTTTATCTGTGACCTTGGACAAGATACTGCATACCTCTCTGGGCCTCAGTTTTGCATCCGGTTGGACTGGGGGACTTTGGTCATCCCAGTAAGAACGTGAGGAAGTCTGGCATCAGTGGAAAGAGGTCTGAGCTTGGAAACGGGAGAGACCTAGGTTTGAAAGCTGCCTTTACACTTCCTGACAACTGATGATGTGACTTAATTTCTTGGTGCCCAGGTTTCTTCTCTGTAGAATATGGATAATGCTGGTGCAGTAGGTACTCCACAGCACTGAGGCTTAAATGAGACTGTGTGTCAAGTCCTTTAAAAACCTCCGGGCGCTCCATGTCAGCGATTTTTATTATTTCACCTCCAATGCTGAGCCCAGAATGACTCTATCAAATCTTATTCCCACCCCCCATCCTGTGCACTGCTTACACTTTCTTCTCGGCTTGGGGTTTGTATCTACAGTCAAAATTGGTGCTGCAGGAGACAGCCAGAGAAAGAGAATCGAGGGGATGATGGGGGTGTGATCTTAGAGCCGGGGGCACTGAGGGGCCAAGGCCTGTTTCCCCTGGGCCTCCACCTAGGATAAAGGAAGCCAAAAACAGTAAGGATGCTGGCTAAGGATGACACAGTCCAGTTTCAGTGACACTAACCCGACTGGATATCCCCCAAATTGAATTGGTGACCAAAACCGAGAGAAGCAAGAGGATACTAGGAAAAGAAAGCCATGGTGAGGGAAGAGGGAGGATGACAGGCCAAGCTGCCACAGAATGATGGGTACCGCATCAAGCCAAGAGTGTTCTCTGCCCTGTCCTTCCCCATCATGCACTTCACCCTCCCCCAGTTCATCCCTGCACCAAAGGGCTCCGGACACCCCCCATTACTGGTGTCTGCTGGTTCCACTCTGCCTGCAGCTCATCCCTAGACGCGCCTTTCTTTGTCCATCTGTACAAAGGACAGCCTCGTGCCAGGCTGGTGCAGTGGTCCCTTTGGCACGCAGAAGAGCAGCCACGGAGTGATCCCAGGAACGGGCAGGAAACCACCGACGTGACCCCTCTTGCAGAGTCAGGTGCACGCTGGAGGTGGAAATACGGCTGCACAGGGAGAGGCAGACTGGTGAGAAGGGGAAAGGGCTCTTAGCCATTCCTTCTCCCTTAAACTAGAAATCATCACAGCACTGGAACCCGTGCCCAGCACACAAGCCTCTGACTCAGATTAACAATGGCACATCACTGGTCCATACTGAATCTTAAGATGTGGGCGAAGTGGAGGCGTGGGATGGTAGTTCCAGCTTCAGTGTATGCCAGTGTAGGGTTCGTGGAAAGTCACCCAGTTAGATTTGCTCTCAGCCAATCCCAGATGCGAGATGCCTTTTCTCAACATAAGGCAGGAGATTATTGGGGGTGAAGTCTGTCCAAGTAAGAGTCAAAGCTGAGTACAAGGAAACCTGGGCAACAGAGCTGAGACAGGACTTTAGCTAAGCAATCCCCGGGCAGAGTCCAGCAGTGTCCTGACGGGAGCCAAGGACGCTTGGTAACCCCCTTGACCCACCTTAAAGCAATAAGCAGTGCCCAGGTGGCCCTGAAAGCACTGACTGTTGTCACTTACTGAGCCCCTCTGACTCCCCAGCCTGCCCTGACTCTCACACCCAAGGCCCACGCACACCCCAGTCACAGGTATGTCACCCAAGGTGCAGGAACCAAATGGAGCAAACAGCAGAAGGACCCCGAGTGGCCACGTGCCAGCCTGAGATAGAATGTCAGACCAGTTGATCAGAAGAGAGCTGAGGATGTGTTCTAACAGGGCTGGGGTGGCAAGAGGTTGGATAAGGAGGAAACAGGAAGCCCCAGGCTGGGCTCCTAAGGGGTGATTATCCCCTGCAGACACAGCTCTGCCTCATTCAGGGACAGGAAAAAGATCGATGGAACCTACATCCTTCCCCATCTCCTCCAAAAAAACAAACCAAACCAAACCCTGCCATAATCATCAATGCATCTGGGAGAAAAAAGTCTGAAGGTCTAATACTGAGCTCTGGAGGCTTAAGTGAAATAGTGCCACCAGCTAGGCAGCTTGAGGTCTAGGGGAATTCTGCCCAGAGGGTGCCCCAGAAATGGACAGAAGGAGTGACATGGGGCTGAAAGAAAAGGCTGACTGTTCAAAGAGTGCACAGGATGAGGGCCCGCGGTGATACTGTCAAGAGGGTGCATGAGGATAAGGGAAAGTGGTGACAGTGACTAGGAGAAGCCCGGGGGAGGCAAGAAGCAACCAGGACCAGGGAGTACCATGTGGACAGGACAACAGCCAGAGGATTCCAGGGAGATAGGGACAAGAGATGACCAGAATGGGAATGTGCCACAAGGATGTGGGCAGGAAAAGATAGTGACCATAAGATGTCAGGGGAAAGGAACAGGAGGTGACGACGCCCAGAGGATGCCAGGGGATGGGAACAGGACGTGACAACACCCAGGAGACGAGGGGCAGGAGGTGACAACGCCCAGAGGATGCCAGGGAATGGAGGCAGGTGGTGACAACTGCCAGAAAATGCCAAGACGATGGGGGCAGGAGCTGACAACGACCAGAGGACGCCAGGATGGGGGCTGGAGCTGACAATGACCGGGGATGGCAGGGGGTCGGGGGCAGGAGCTAGCAATGACTGGGGATGGCAGCAGGAGCTGGCAATGACCAGGGACGGCAAGGGGGATGGGGGCAGGAGCTGACAATGACCGGGGATGGCAGGGGGTCGGGGGCAGGAGCTG
>NW_020954600.1:1638918-1653849 GCF_900497805.2 Vombatus ursinus
CCCCGACGGAGCCGGCCCCGCCCCCGCGCCCCGCCGGGCGGTGCCCCCTGCCGGCCTCGCGGCGTCCCGCAGCCCCCGCCAGCCTGGGCGAGGCCACGTGGGGGCGGCCCTTCTGCTGGAGGGGTGGGGGCCGCGAAGGTCCCACCATCCCCGTTACATGAACACCCTGATACACGGCCGCTCCTCCCCCTTTGCACACCCCCGCTCAGGATCACAACAAAGCCTTCCCTAGTCCTCCACGCCAACACTCCCGCGCAGTTTCCTTAGCTCCCCTCCAGGTTCCGCTGAGGAGCCTCCTCCTGCACAAAGCCTAGGCTGACCCCTAGTGGTGAGGTCTGGCTGTCTCCCTCCTCAAGCCCTCGCCGGGATAAAGCGCGGTCTATGGCTCCCTGCCCCACCCCCACCCAGAGTGTAAGCGCCTCGAGGGCAGGCACCCTTCAGGTCTCTGGTCCACGTGTCTTGCTCATAGTAAAGGCCTGTGAAATTGGTTTGGCCCATGGGATCAGATTCAGAGAGAGAAGAGACTTTAGAGGCTGAATCCAACCCCATCGTGTTACAGATGAGGAAACTGAGGCTGACACTAGTTAGCTGACTTCTCAGAGTCTGAAGCAGGTTTCAAACCCAGTTCTTCCAGGGATAAGGGGTAGGGCTCTGAATCAATTTACGGATTGGTTGCCTCATTTAACAAGCATTTATTAAGTGCCTACTGTGTACCAGCCCCAATGTTAGACGTTGGAAATAGCAAGGCCAAAGTCACGTAGGTTCAATTCTGAAGCCCTTCACAACCTGACCCCTCCCTACTCATCCAATCTTCTCACACTTCACTCCCCTCCAAGAATTCTATTATCAAACAACATTGGCCCTCTTTCTATTCCTCAAGCACTACAGGCCTGGACCCCTCTCTCTCCTCAACTCCAGCTCCTTGATTCCTTCAAGACTCTGCTCAAATCCCACCTTCTTCCCAAGGCCTTTCCTAGTGTCCGCTCCAGGGCCTTCCCTCAGGGACATTGTGGGTACCTATTGTTGCTTCCTCCATTAGACTGTAAGCTCTATGAGGACAGGGACCCTGTTTTTACCTTTCTTTGTATCCCTGGCACTTATCGAATGGAGTTGGCACATGGAGCTTAATGAATACTTGACTGGCTGCCCTCAAGGAGCTTATATTCTCTCCAAAATTACAGTATCACAGCTTTAGAGTTGGAAGAAATTTTCAAGGTCGTCCAGCTACTCATACCCCTTCATTTTACAGATGAGAAAATGAGGCCTAGAGGCCTTGCTCAGGCGACAGAGTTGGGATTCAAACCTAGGTCCCTTGATTCTAAATCTAGCCTTTTTTTTCTCTCTCCCATAATGGTTCCTTAATGAATATGGAATAAACAAGTATTTCCATAACATAGTATAATAGCTGGGTCAAAAAAAGGTCGACTTCTCCCTCTTGGTATATAAAAGGGAACTGAACCGAGTTGGGATTTGGACTCTGTCCTTTGGAATTTCAGACCAAAATGCACAGGATGGGTAGGGGCTTTTTCCCCAGAGGAGCAGAAGATGATACATATGGCAAGGTAACTTGTCTATGCTGGCTCAGAAGGCCCAGGAAGGGAACGGATGGATCTGCTGAGCCCCTGGCTGTCTTCTGCTTTTGACATGCTTTTCTGAGTATGTCAGAGATAACAATTCTTGTTTTTCCATGCATGTCTAGCGTTCCCAAGAGACTGAGAATTTGCCTCGAAGAAGGAAGATGATTGCCCTGTAGCTAAAGGCCTAAAGCCAGGGGTGGGGGGTGGAGGAGAGGGAAGAGATTGCCCCCTTGCCGTTGCCCTGAGTTGCTTGGATGGCACAGGATGGAGGGGAAGAGGCAGCATTTGTTCAAGCAAGTCCAGCCTGCTTCCTCATGGAAATCTAGGGGGCATATAAGGGCTTTATGGTTCTCTGTTTGGTCATGGGTTCCTGGGAGTCCTCTGCATCACATTCAATTTCTATGGGAGGTGAAATAAAAGCTGGCCTATACCTGATACCCACGTTGTTCATTGAATGCCTGCACAGCAGTTGAGACCCAGTTACCTACTTTTAGGGAAGCCTAGACATGAGCCATACCTAAGCTTTATTTTAGACATTTCTAGTGGAGACATGAGCCAATGAGAGAAACTGACCCCATAAGGTCTCAGACCTAGGTCAAGTGAGCCCAAAGTTCTTGGGGTGCTGAAGGAAGGGTGGGGAGTGGGGGAGACACAACCAGGTGACATGCCAACCCCACACAACGGTTCCTTAGACATATATACGCATACACACCCACTCACAGTCACAATGGTCCTTCCTTTCCCCTTACACGTTACACTCAAGCACTCAGGAATATGCAAAAAAAAGAAATATACATGTCTCTTAAACAAATTCATGTGCACAGCGACCCTCCTTCACCTTCTAGATACCATGTTCACACAGATACCTGCTTGGAAGTTTGGTCTGGTTTGCATTTGGGAGGGCCTAATCACTTTACAAAACAACTTAAAAATTCTTTGGTATGCAATTCAGAGATGGTGGTTCTATGAATTTGCCCAACCATTTTGACAAACAATTTGGAATTGCATGAGAAGTCACAAAACACTTCATGCCTTCTAAGCCCATGAAGTGAGTTTGTACCCCAAAAGAATTGGAAGAAATATGGAAAGACATGTAAGAAGTGATGCAGAATAAAGAAAGCAGAAACAAACTATATGTACATCTCAGTTTCCTCTTGTAAAATGGGGATAATAATAACATCTACCTCTCAGGATAGTTGTGAGGATTAAAAAGAGATAATATTTGCAAAACACTATATAATTGTTAGCTTTTATTCACCATGTCACCAACACGGGAACTTCCACCACTTTCTCATCATGCAATTCCTTTCCAAGTCCTTCCATGAATCTATCCCAGAGCTCTTCCACACAAGGAAGGGCCTTCCTTTCAATCTTTTGCCCTTATGCGGGGGCTGATGTATCACCCTCACTGAGTATCCCTGCCTTTCTCTCCCCACACTACTGGTATTTCCTTGGTTGAACAGTGATTATTGTTGAAACTAAGTCACGTAGTTGGATGAACAATCCATAGAACTGGTCCTTGGAGACCTATAGCTTAAATTAACAAATAAATAGTTCATGCCCAATGAACGAGGCCCAGAATGGAAGGAGATAGGCTAGATTTCAAAACTCGTGTGGCATTTTCAATGTCCTCGAGCTTTGCCCTGAAACCAGTCCTATCCTTCTAGCCCCAGTGCTCTTCTGGCTTCCACAAAGTCCTATTCTGATTTTCCTGTGTAATTCTTGAAGATTGTGCCAGTAGGTCATGAGCCTACAAGGTTCTAAGATGCTAGGAAGACCGTCAAAATGGTCCTGGTAATAAAGTAGGTCTTCTGTCTGAGGACCACTTTTGTTAGGTGCGGAGAGACTCAACACCCAGTAGTCTGGCCACTTGGTGATGAACTCTTTAACAATGACAACCTCTGAAACAAACGAAAAAGACAAAATGGACCTCTTTTGCTTTGGCGATGATGGTAGCAGAATGTAAAAGAAAAAGTGGGGGAGGGAGTGGGACAGCAGTGTTGAAAGCACAGGGGTTTTTGACCTTGGCTGGTGACCAGCAACTGCTGACATATCTGAAAACCAACAGTTGTGTATATAAACTATACACAATAAACAACATCACATGACAAAAGGAAGTCCCATTGAAAGGGAAATCACTGGTTCTTTTTGAAGAAGATAATCAAGAAGTTGGTGGAATTGGTTTCATTGCCTGCCCAAAGGTAATAAGACACATCATTTCGGGGGCAACAGGATCGTGTTTGCATCACAGTGTTCGTAATGGCGCTTACAAAAAGACCAAAATGAAAATAAGGCACATTCGTATGCCAAAATCCGAGGCAGAGGATGAAGACGTACTGGCCTTCTAAAAAGGGCCCAGCAAGCTCCTCCAAGTTAAATTGATGCATGCTTCAATACTTGATGATGTTATGGGAGAAATGTCTCCTCTCTGAGTTCCTGTGATGGGTCACTACTGCCACATACATATTTACTGTGATGCAGAAATTATGGAGGCGAAAACCTAGGTTTTCCTATTGTGCTCAAGCATAGGTTCAGGCCTCAGAGAAAATCTGAACAATCCTGAGGATTCCAACAAGGCTTCTTATAGGCAAAACGAGGTCAGAGTGACAGAGAAATAATTCATTTACATATTGCAATCTTGTACATTCCTCTTAGGCCATAAAAGTTACCAAAAAGATAGAGCCATAGGCCAATACTTCCTTCAGTGTCATAAACTTAGCTAATCAGAGTCATAATCTCATACATCCCCTAAGGAAACAAACCTCATCAAACTCCATAGGTAAACTAAGTCAGGTAACAGATTAGATTGCATTTGGAGGGTTCACAAATAGACTAGTTGAGGAAGAGGATTTGCCAAGGCGTCAGGGACAGCTGAGATTCCTCTGCCTTCTTATCTAAGGAATATGTAAGGCTCTCCAGTAATATTTTACATCCCATGGGACAGCTTTTGTTTAGGTAGGATTAATATTTAAACTGACTTTTAGTTAACCAAAAATTGCCAGAGGAACGGCCCTGAGTCCCAAATAATAAAGAGAAATTTAAAATTCCCCTAACAGTGATTTCAGTACAAGGTGGGGCAAAGGCAAGGTCTGCCAGAGCCAGCTCTAACAATTGCATTTACACTTCAGAAATCAGCAATTGCTACAAATCAGGGCTTGATTTATTTTTGTGTTGATTGTCTAGACTTAAGAAATTATTAATAATGAAGATTAAGCTCATGTGCACATGACTATTTTTTTCCCCCGGGACAGCCTGGTTGTTAAACAATTTCTGACATACCTACTGCTCTATAAACATTGCTTGAGCATGGTAGGAGTGCAGTAAGCCTGGGTGATGAAGTCATCTCCAGACTGGAGACCTGGTGATTGAAGGTTAATAATAATAATAATGATAACTGGCATTTATATAGTGCTTTATGGTTTGTAAAGTGCTTACATCCATTGTCTCATTTGAGCTTCACAACACCCTTGGGCATAGGGGAGGGTAAAGAAAAATATGCTAGAAAATAATTCAGGAAAAGAAGCAAAATAAACCAAAAGGCTTCAAGATAATATAAAAGCATCTCACCTGTGTACATACTGTCTACATACAGCCATACCACCAACTTATTAGAACAAAGACCAAAATCAATTAGGAGAAAGAATAAAAGTGAGACGACTTAGACAACTCCAACCTAACCTATTTAAATATTAACAAAAAAATGGGAAATGGATAAAACAGCAGAACCTGACAGCAACTCTGGTGATTTCCTGGACAAGTTTAACTATTATAAGTCTAGTGCCATAATTAGGAGACTAAAAGAGTTTAGAGTTTGTCTTCTTGCAAATTCTTCTTGCCTTGTAAGTACAGAGATGTCACAGCCAAAGGCAACGTCAATTCAAAATATAAACACATTCATAAAATCCTATGGAGGTAGATGGTGAAGGATTATGAGCAGTATCAATCCATTAAACAGAAATGGAGGGAAAACAAGTTTACAGAAAGCTTGGCAAGAGACCAAGTTGTCCCAAGGGAATTAAAGATGAAACCAGAAGGAAAACAGGGAACAGTCAAAAATAGAAACAATCTAGGAAGATTTCTAAGCAAATAATTTTTTCCCTCAATGGCAGTGGGGCCACAACACCAGTCCCCAGTTTGCTACATTAGGAACCAGGGCTTAGAAATGGTGTGAAAGAAAACAAAGGTGAGAAAAGCATCTAGACCAGACCACAGTTCATGCTTGAGGCAACAGCTCTGAGAATACTGAAGGCACAGTTCTCTAAATAGCTGAAAGAGGAGAGGAGACCAAACACTTGGGGAAAATCATGGACCTTATTACTCAACTGCTGTACTGGATCCATAAGTTAATCAATTCAGGACACCCCTCCCATGATAACACAACTTCTCCATGTATGCCCATCTCAAAATAGCATGGCATAGTGGACACTAGATGTGGAGAAGGGAAAACCTGAGTTCAAATCCTACCTGAGATACTTATTAGCTCTGAGGTCCCAGGCAAATCATTTAACCTCTCTTAGCCTCAGGTAAAATGAGGGAGTTGGCTTCTAAGGTATGTTACAGCTCTAAATCTGCGATCCTATGATTTTGTCCTTGGTCCTTTTTATTAACAAAAAAAGACAACTGGGAAAATATAAAAAACTGTCGACCTATGTGCTCAATTCAACAAAATCTTCACAAGAATAATCTATGCACGTGTATCCAGGACATCCTGGATGTGTCCATGAGATATGGCCAGGCTGATACTCTATAACAAACTGTTCTTTATGGTCACACAACTGGCTGAAAGGTGTCAAGAATACAAATGGCCACCATGTTTGTTTGTTGACTACTGAAAAAGCACTTGATTTGGGAGAGTGAAGCATCACATTAAATGTTCTTCTTTAACTTAGTGCCAACCTCATATGGTATTCATTGAAATATGTAACAGCAGAGACAACTTCCTTGAAAGATTCTCCAATTATTACTCTCAAGAAAAAACAGGCAAATATATGGTCACTAAAGGTCTTTGCTGCTAGCATGTACTATGTCCAGCACAGAGTCCAAATGGAAGATGAATTCCCTATAGATGTGAAATTCTCCAGATGGACTTAGGTGGTGAGATATTATAGTCACTCCAAGAGGTTCAGTATAATCACCCACATGGAGGAAACTAGTGAAGCATCCCATCTCTGATATACAACTAGATGGACAACATATAGAGCTGGCCCATATATATATATATATATATATATATATAAAATATCAATACTTTTTAAAATCAAATTTTATTTTTAGATTCTTATTCCCTAACTCTCCACCCTTTCACATGAGAAAGCAAAAAAAAAAAAAAAAAAAACAACCAAATAATTTCTGTTCCAAACACGTATAGTCAAGCAAAATAAATTCCCACATTGGCCATGTCTGAAAAAGAAAATTTGTCTCAATCTGTGCTGAGTTCATCAGCTCTCTCTCAGTTACCATCATATTCTTCCAGTGATACAGTGTGGCTTTGCCATAGCCTCAAAAGAATGGAAGCTTAGGATCATCCAAATGGCAATGGCGAGGTATATAGTACGTGTGAGTTGGTACTGCTAACATTATAAAGACTACCAGAATCATGGATGTCTGGCCACGGAGAGGGGCTGGCCATGAGTGGAGATTGAGGGATAAGGGATGGACAGCTTTGGAATCCCATGGTCATACTACAAATGTGAAGAGATTGAGAACAGAGACTCTTAATCTTTCTGTGTGTGTCAAGAATCCCTTTGTCAATCTATTAAGACCTATGGGGGGAAAAAACCTCAAAACCTATGGATCCTTTCTCAGAAAAAAAAAAGTAATTCAAAATGGGAGGAAATGCTAAAATTTCAGTTAGAGGTTTGTGAAAATAAAGATGCAGGGTATTTTTTTCCCCCTTCCAAGTTCATGGGCCCCTGAAATCCATCAGTGGACCAGGCCCCAGTTTAAGAATCCCTGATTCAGAGGAAGACCACTAGCATTTGGCGAGATGATTGTGAAATATCTACAGGAGGCCATGGACAAGAATCACACTCAATGAGAAGGCCCTCGGAGGTCACCATGTGCACCATGTGCTGGGGGAGGGAGGAGATCTGCAGGAATGAGGCCACGGAGACCTCACAGGACTGAAATCTTTTTCTGCCAATTCTAAGCAGCCTTGAATCATGAAAATGCCATGACCTCAAAGGGTCAGAACTGCAGCTCACTCCAAAGGGCAATGGGGAGCTTCATGGTGGGCTGGGATAGGTTTCAGCATGTCACAACAAAGACATTGCATTCGAACCATTGCTGCAACTACAAACTACCGTGAAGGTAACTCTAAATGGCTACAAAATTCAGAAAAAAACCATGGCCCAGCTAACTTATCTCACACCCAGTCCTTTCCTTTAACAATCTGGAAACCACTGAAGTGTAAGGTCATGTGAATAACTGGGCTCACTCACTTTTGAATTTTTTTTTTTTTGCTTAGCTTTTTCTAAAATCATACACTGTGGGAAATTTAATTATGAGCGTGATGGGATTTGGCAGGATGTAACAAACCGACATTTATCAATTTTTAAAAAGGAGAGGCCAAAGAGAACCTATTTATATGCTTGGTTACTGCCATTGTTAATATCAAAGCAGTCACACATACACAAACTGCATTCACACATGCAAAGAAGGGTTTCTTCCCCTTACACATACACACACACATATATCCCCACCTCCCTCCCTCTCCACATCCTCATTTCAGACATTCAGACTTTGAAAGGACCTTAAAGGCCATCTAGTCTAATCTTTTTTTTTTTTTTTTAACAGAGGAGAAAACTGAATCTCAGAGAAGTGAAATGACCTGCCCAGAGCTACACAGTCAGGAAGTGTCCAGCTTGCCCTGTCACAGTTCTGGACTAGTAGCTGATCCATATCTGGGGTCCCATTTTAGAGAAGCCAGTGGCTTAGCTTCATGTGGGGGGTCCTGTCCTTATAGGGAAAGCCTCTGGTGGGACAGCAGCTCCTATGCAGGGCAGGCAGGCTCCTGGTGCCTGGGGCTCCTCTCCCCTATCCCTTTCCCCAACCAGTGGCCTTCTCCAACCGGTTCACTTGCTCCTTAGCAAAGCCACATCCTGTGTTACTTTTAACTTTCACCGTCCACCTCCTTGTGGTTCTTGCCGGCTTGTTTCCCAGCAGTATGATTCCTGTACCATGGAGAGGGGTACCCCCATTTCTGGGGGCCTAGCACCCTAGCACAGTCTTTGCTTTTTACTTTGAGCTCTCTAGTGATCAGAGGAAGCCCTGGCTGGGGTGGGCTGGATCATGAAGACAGAGAGAGATGCCCCCCACCCAAGCAGATGGGCAGCGGGCAAAGGCCCCGAGCATTTGCAGAGCCATGGGCTCACTTGAGGAAGTTACACAATAGCCCCTCTCCGCTGTTTTTTCCTGAGACCACAGTGGGGACTAAAGCCGGTGGGCTCTCCGCACTCTGGGCCAGTAAGACCTGGCTCGGGGAGGCAGAGGCTCCCGGCGTCAATTCTAGGCTCTGCTACTGACTAGTGGGGTGACCTCGGACAGTGGCTTCGTTTCCCTGAGCCTCAGAGCCCTTCTGGGTAATGTAGGAGTCGGACCGGTGCTCTCTCTAGTCCCTTCCAGCCCTGGATCTTCCAGTTTCGTGAACCTTCCTCCCCCAGGCCACCCTGTTAAGACCAGCCCACATCACCCTCATTCTGGGCACTCAGACCAGCTTTTCTGGCTCCCCCCTCGGCCCCCGAAAGCACAGGATGCGGACACCTCTAAAGAACCCCTCCCCTCCCAGGACAATCCCCTCTCCGGTTACTTCACCAGTTGGGGCTTCACCCGTCGTCCAGGGCTAGGCAGGCGCCGGGTGCCCACTGGGACCCAAGGGCAGCCGTCTCCCGGTTCCTGTGGGTACCTACTGGGTGTCGGGGCCCTCGGCGGGCATCTGCGGGACGTCCCAGGAGCGGTAGCGCCACATCTGCCTGGCTGCTCCCGCCTCCTCATGGTGCGGGCTCAGCCACCCTGGGGCCGCATCCCGTCCTCCCCCAGCGCCTCCTCCGCCCCCGCTGCTGCTGCTGCTGCTGCTGGGGCCGCCTCCGCCGCCGCTGCCTCTGTAGCCCCCACCCCTGCCACCCCCGGCACTCTCATCCTGCCCCCGCTGCAGCCGCTGCAGTGGCGACAGTCTTCCTCTTTCGGCACTTCCTGAGCTGGGGGCCAGCACGGTAGGAGGCCAAGCAACCCCATCAAGGGCTGACCACAGGGCCCCCCCCACCCCCCTTCAGTGCCTTCCCCTCCCGTCGGGGCCAGGCTGCCGAGAAGCTGCACTGACCCTGCCAGGCAGGTGAGGACAAGCCCTCTGCACAACAAAGAGGGTTCTCTACCCCTTGAGACAGTGCCCGGGGCCAAAGCAGCTGGAATTGCTGCTACCTGCCCTGCCCAGCCCAGCCCAGCCCAGCCCAGCCCTGCCCAGCCAGCCCATGAAATTCCTGAGCAAAAGGTTAGGGTCTCCTTAAGCCACCCATCACCTGGGCCCCAAGGAGGTCTCTGGGTAAAAGTGCCATTCAGCCTCCCCACACTCCCCAGGATCGGCGTCCGGATCTATGAGCCTAGGCGTCCATAAGCTTAGGTTTTGAGGCCCACCATTCTCCCTCCCTTCCTCATAGGCCAGAAACTTGGATGGGATCTGAGAGGTAATCCACTTCAACTCCCTCCTTTTACAGAGGAGGAAAGTGAGGCCGGGAGAGGGGAGTGTAACTTGCCCAAAGCCACGCAAATATTAAGTCAGGATTTGAACACAAATCTCTTCTGAGTACTGCTGTAGCAGGCTGTCTCATCTAACCCTCTTCACTTTACAGAGGGGGAAACTAAAGCCCAGAAAGAGGAAATGACTTACCCACAGTCGAATCTGAGGTGGGATTTGAACCTGTGCCCTCTGACCCCAGACCGAGTGTTCTTTCCCCTCCAACCACACCACCTCCTAGCTTGTTCAATACCATCTCGTCCAACCCCCTTCTTTAATGGAAGACGATAAGGTCCAGCAAGATGAAGAGGAGATGAGATCACACAGATGGGTAATTAGAGGGGCCAGGTTTCAATCTCAGGTCCTCTTGTGCTTTGCCCACTGCCTGCACTTTGTCGCCCATCTCCCTTGCATCCCGGCCACAACCCAGAGGAAACATGTTCTTTCTTAAAACATTTCTGAGGAGGCCTCCTCACGGCAGGGCAAGCTACGGCAGGTCCTTCCAAGCTGGGAAGGCTTCAAGGACAGCCCCTGCCAAGTACAGCTGTTGTGTCTCTTCTCAAATGCTCAGCCTGGAGGAAAGCAGAGAGAGGCTGGCCACCAGAAGGCTGACCCACCCACCCTTCTGGCCACTGCAGCTCCTGCAGTGTGGAGCCCTCGTGAAGGCAGAGTCAGAGCTCAAGAACTGGAGGGGACCTCAGACACCAGCTAATCCAACCCTCGCATTTTACAGATGTGGAAACTGAGGCCCAGCCAGAGGAAGTGACTTGCCCAAAGTTGCACATGTAGTAAGCATCACAGCCAGGATCTGAACCCTGATTAACACTTTCCTCATTAGGAGAAGCACCAATGCCCCTGAAATCATAGCATGATATATTCAAAGGATTCAATCCAAAAAAAAAAAAATATTCATTTTTGTCTGTTCTGCCACATATACATCCACTTTCATCCCGCCTTTGGCCCACCCAGAAAGCCTGTTAAAAGAGGAAAAGAATAAAACCAGCAAGATCAATCAACACATGGGGGGAAAAATCTGATGCTGTATACAGTGTTCTACACCTGGGCCCCCCACCTCTGCTAAAGAATGCCTTCTCTCGTCTCCTCTTCTGGGGCCAAGCTTGTTCTTTGTTTTTGGAAACATTGTTTCCATTGTTTTGTGGTGGTTCTTTCTACTTACACTGTTTGTTGTAGTCATCGTGTATATTACTTCCCTGGTTCTGCTTTTGTCACATTGCATCTGTTCACAAAAATCTTCCCATGTTTTTCTATATTCATCATGTTCATCATTTCTTACGGCACAGAGATGTTTTGTGACATTCATGTTTGTTTAACTACCCTCCTCAATTCATGGGCATCTATTGTGTTTCCCTTTGCTACCACAGAAAGTGCTACTGTGAATATTTTGATGTAAAGGAAGTCTTTCTTTTTGTCAAGGACCTTCTCCAGGAAGGAGTCATTCTGGCTTGGGGGGAGGTTTCATTGATTCGCTAAGTCAGAAAACTAAAGAGCTAGAATCCTGGATGGGGCAGGCCCTGTCCTCTGGAGGAATCACAACATTTCAGAATAAAGATCCTTTTTGTCCCACATCCTGCTGAAGGCCATTCTTTGCCCCTGGAGACTTTGGGAAGAGGAAGAACTACCGGGTTGGGGAGTAGGGCTAGGCAATAATAATAATAATAATAATAATAATAATAATAATAATAAATAACTCACATTGTAGGACTAAGGTTTCATGGCCTTAGAATCAGGATGACCTGCTTGTGTAACCAGGGGCCAGTCATTTCATTTCCCGGCCCCCCAGGCAACCTTCTAAAACTATGAGGGATGCGTAATTGGGAAAAAATTTAATTTGTTTTTGTGAAAATAAAATATTTTTTTAAAAAAGACTATAAGCTATTAAAGGGTCACCAATCTGCATTGGTGAAGGGAGTCTCCACATCTGGGAGTCCCTCACAATGACAAAATCACAGGTCTGGACCAAAATTTTTAAAAAGTAAAGACCTTTCCTCACAACAACTGAGGGAAGCAGGTAGTACAAAGACTATTATCCCATTTTACAGATGAGGAAACTGAGTCTCAGAGGGGTTGTATGACTTGCCCAGAGCCACACAGCAAGTAAGCATCAGGCTTGTTTTCCTGTCTGAGTCAAAGGGAAGGGGCTTGTCTTCAATCACCCAGTTAAGTATCAGACAGAGCTGGTCAAACCCAGGTCTCCTGACCCAGGTCCAGCCCTCTTCGCTGATATCAAGTGTAGAACCAGATAGGAGTCCCACAAGAGCCGCTGGCTGTGTTGGAGCATCGGCAGTCTCCGTCTGGTGCTTGCTCAAATGGCCTGGCCTATAGCTATGTTGCTCTGAGAACGGTTGTCTGCTCTGATCTCAAGTCTCTGCTTGCCCTATGGAGAGGTGGCTGGGCAGAGGTGGGACCTGTGTTACCCTGGGCATCCTCTGTCTCTTCTGATCACCTCTGAGGATGAAGATGAAGACCCATGTCTGGCCTCTCTAGGAAGGCTAGTTTGGGGGGATCAAAAGAGGGCTGGCAGAAAAGAACCCCAAAAAACAAAGGCTGACCTTGTGGTCAGGAGACCCAGGTTCAAATCTCCCTATCAGCAATTATCCATCCAACTCCCTCATTTTACAGGTGAGTAAACTGAGACCTAGAGAGATAAAGGACTTAGCCAAGGCCTCCGGGGTCATATTGCCTGGGATCATAAACAGATAGTTGTGGAGACAGGAACTGAACCTAGGTCTTCCAAACCTGGTGCTATTTCCATTATACTCCACGTCCCTCTGAGCCTCTGTTTCTTCATCTGTAAAATGGACATAACAATACTTACATTACCTTCTGAACATGTGAGGAAGAGCATTGTATAACCTGAAAGTACTGTCTCCAACAGGAGCTGTTTTTGCTGTTCAGTGACTGAGTCGGGTGCCTCTCTTTGTGACCCCAGGGTTCATAACAGGTCAGTACTGTGGGGTTTCCTTGGCAAAGATACTGGAGTGGTTTGTCATTGTCTTCTCCAGTGGACTAGGTAAACAGAGGGAAAGTGACTTGCCCAGGGTCACATAACTAGTGACTGCCTGAGGCTACTCAGGTCCTCCTGAGTTAGGAGGCATTTGCAAAGAGCAAATATCAAGAGGCTTGGAGTCTAGATGACCTGAGTGGGAATCTGGCCTCAGCCACTTCCTAGCTCTGTGACTCTGAGCAAGTCACTTAACCTCAGTTTTCTCCCCTGTAAAATGGGGATAATAATAGCACCTACCTCATAGAATTGTGAGGATCAAATGGAATAGCATATATAAAGTGGCTTACAAGCATTAAGGTGCTCTAGAAATGTTAGCATTATTATTGTTGCTGTTGTCCCGATGGTTACTACCACCCCTACTACATTACTCTTGTTTCCAGGCGTCCCTGCCTGCCTCTTCCCAGGTACTGAGGGTAGCTAGAGTACTTCCAGGGATCCTTGAAAGCTGCAGAGAGCAGTTAAACAGAGGAAATGGGCCTAGGTTTATTTTCACTCCGAAGCATCTGTAAGCCCCGGCTTCAGGAAATGAGGCTCTAGGAGGGGCCCAGGAAGATGAGAGGCTTAGGGAAAAGATAGGGACCTGAAGCCGAGCTGGTGCCAAAGCCAGGCCAGTTGGGAACTCCCTTTTCCTGAGCAGCAGACCCCAGTTTTCCTGGGGTCTGAGGCTAGGCCTCAGGGTAAAGGGACCAAGGAGCAGGTGCCCTTGGCAGGCATCGATGCCAGGCACAAGGGAGCCCAGGGCCTCTCAGAGCCCTTCTAAAAAGGCACAGGAAGAATCTGGGTAACGTAATTATTCTGGGCTCTGCTGGAGCCCTGGGGAGGAAGCTGCTCCACTTTCCTGGCCCTGGATTATTGAGTGGGGAGTTTGGGAAAGGAAATGTACCAGGGCATCATGCACTCAACTCATCCCCTGGACACTCTCTGTCCTCAAAAAGAGCCAAGCCGACTCCTTTCCCCGTCATTCAGAGCCATCTGTCAGAGGACCTGGGCTTATAACCCACCTCAGATACTCGATGGCTGTGAGGCCTTGGCCAAGTGACTGACCTCTCTGTGCTTCACTTCCCCTGCCTGTAAAATGAAGGGGTTGGATTTAATGACTTCCTGTTCTAAAACTCACGTTCCTACGACCTGAATTCTCTTTATTTCAAGTGTCAGAGGATTTAGAATTTGAAGGTGCCTTAGGGACCATTTTACAGATAAGTAAACCGAAGCCCAAGGCTCCCCCAAAATCTCATAGGGAGTAAATTTGAGGGCCAAGATTGGAGAAGCAGCACAGCAGGGTAGAAAATGTGGCTGGGTTTGTTATCTGAAGCCCTGGGTTCAAATCCTAACCTGCCGTTTACCACCCATTTGACTTTAGATAGGTCACTTAATTTTCATGTCTCGGCCATTCTCTCCAGACTTATCTTCTGACTCTCCTTTGAACTAGTTATTGCTTGTCCTTGTTTCCTCTCCTCCTCAGCCTTGTTCATATCATCTCCTTGACCTTTCTTTCTTTCTTTCTCTTTCTTTCTCTCTTCCTTTCCTTTCTTTCTTTCTTTCTTTTTCTCTTTCCTTTCTTTCTTTCTTTCTTTCTTTCTTTCTTTCTTTCTTTCTTTCTT
>NW_020954600.1:1653859-1678555 GCF_900497805.2 Vombatus ursinus
TTTCTTTCTTTCTTTCTTTCTTTCTTTCTTTCTTTCTTTCTTTCTTTTCTTTCTTTCCAATTGGAGTTAAGTGACTTGCCCAGGATCACACAGCTAGTAAGTGTCTAAGGTTGGATTTGAGCTCAGATCCTCCTGACTCCAGGGCTGGTATTCTATCTACTGCACCAGCCAGCTGCCCCTCTTCTTAAACACACACACACACACACACACACACACACACACACACACACACACACAATTTAACTGATGCTTTTAAACAATGTTTCCCAATAACCCTTCCCAGAATTCCTTTTATGACAAAAAAGCACAGTCAGGCACTATGACCATCTCTGACAATGTTTGCCTCTTTCTGCACCCATGGTCCACCACCTCTCTGCTAGAGGTAGGTGTTTTTCATCATTAGTCCTTGCAAGTCAAGACTGGTCATTGCATTGGTCTGAGTTCTGCTGCTGTATCCCACGTCTTCCTATGGTTGTCTGAATTCATCCCATCTGTCATTTCTTACAGTCCAATAGTAATTGATTACATTCCCCAATTGATGGGGATTTTGTTTCCAGTTCTTTGCTTTTTTGTTATTGTTGTTTAGTTAATTAGTCGTATCCAATTCTTCATGACCCCATTTGGGGTCTGCTTGGCAGAGTTACTGGATTGGTTTGCCATTGCTGTCTCCAGCTCATTTTACAAATGAGGAAACTGAGTTAAGTGACTTGCCCAGGGTCACACAACTAGTAAGTATCTGAGGTCAGATTTGAATTCTGGCCCTCCTGACCTAGCTTCCTGGCTCTTTGCTACCATAACAGTTCTGCTACAGATATTTTGCTACGTATAACATCTTTCTTTCTGTCATTGGGGCAAATGAGTGTATATGCCCAGTAGTGGGGCATATACCCACTTAGGGCAGGCATATTGGGGTATATAGATGTCTATGCCCAGTAGTGAATTTATTGGGTCAGAGGGTATGAACAAGTTAGGCATGCTTGAGAGCGAATGAATGATTACCAATGATTTTTCAGAACTCTTCTCTCATTTCAAATTCCTACTCTGTCCTCAAGGTCCCATTCAATTTCTACCTTCTCTAACCAGAGATCTCAGAATTTCAGAGTAGCATCAACTTAGCTCTGTCACTAACTTACTGTGTGACCTTGGATAAATCACTTCCTTCTCTGGACCTGTCTAGAATAAAAAAATGAGGACTGAGCTTGGCACAGTTTTCAGAGTACATTAATAGGCACACAGTAGGTGATTAATAAATGCCAATTGACTGGAAGTGTTTTATTTAGGTGGAAAAAAAATGAAGTCTAAGGAAGAAAGATGATTTGCCCAAGGTCATGTGGTAAGTTAGCGGTAGAGTCAGAGCTAATGCTTTTCTATAAGAAAAAAAATATGTTCTTACTCTAATTTTGTAGATGAGTAAATTGTGTCTCAGAGAGGAGAAGGGACTTATCCAGGGTGACTGTGATAATAAGTGTTGGTGACAAGATTCTCCCTCCTGGCTTCCTGTTCCAGAAGTCCCAGCTCAGATTGATCAAGCAATATGGCCCCTGGACACTCTTTGGACCATATGGAAATGCTGCTCTTTGCTAAGGTGTCCCCAGGAGGCCAGGTGTCAGGCTTCCCTTCCCCCTCCTCTTCTCACCCACTCTAGCACCTGGCACAGGGCTGGGCATGTAATAGACGTTCAATAAATCCTTGTCGAATCAAACTGGTAGTCGGTGCCCGGAAGCCTTCACAAAGGGGAGGGAAGCTGGCTTCCTGTCTGCAGGAACGGAAGGGGTGAGACAAAGGGGTTCCCCCCGACATCCGGCCTTCCTGGCCCTCAGTGACAAGGCAGCACAGTCCATCCTTGAGAGCCCTACTGAAACATGCTGCCTACCCAAGCCCCATCATTGATCTCTAATCCTCCCTCAGGGCCCTGGGGCTCCAGCTTCTGCCCCAAGCTGAGGAGATAGATGTGTCCACACCAGCTGGAAAGAGACACCATTTTATCGTAGCCTCATTAAGGCTATTAGCTCGTCAGCAGAGCTGCAGGAGAAAGTCAGCTGGTGTGGCCAGTGACCACCCCCACCCCTCCAACACTCCCCCTTCACGGTCAGCAAGAAAGTCAGGACAAGACACTGCCCCTTCACACTGATGCATCCTTCTGTCCTCTGCAGGACACTAATCCCCACATCCCTTCCCAAGTGACCACTGAGCTCAGGCCAAAAGGGAGGGGAATAATAGTAATGATACAACTTCTTAAAATAGCTAACCAGGCACTGTGCTAAGTACTTTACAATTATTATCTCTTCAGATCCTCATGACAACCCTGCAAGGTAGGGGCTGTCATTATTTCCATTTTACAGGTGAGGAAACTGTTAAGTGATTTGCCCAGGATCACACAGCTAAGTAAGTGTCTGAGGCTGGATTTGAACTCAGGTCTTCCTGACTCTGATCCAGCACGCTATCCATTGCGCCACCTAGAAGGAATATCTACTGGGTCTTCCAGGACTCTAAGCCAGTGTGGATCAGCTTCAACCAATTTCTTCCTTCACCCAGCCCAGAGCCAAGATCTTTAGTGATTGGATTTAGAGGCAGAAGGGATCCTAAAGATCATTTAATGCAAGCCTTTCATTTTACAGATAAGGAAGCTGAGTCCCAGGGAGGTGAGATTAGTCTGCCCCAGGCCACACCAGCAGGAAATAGCATAGCCCTCGGCATGGGATGCGGTTGGTCCAACTGCTCCACTTCTGCCCTCCTGGACAGTGGTTCCTACTTCCGTGTGCCCATAGATTTCAGGGGGTTCATGAACTTTGATGGGGAAAATAGATTACATCATTATTTTCACTATCCTTCGATGGAAATGTAGCTTTTCCTCCAATTATTTAAAAACTATGATTCTGAAGCAGGGTCTAGGGTCTTCCCCAGATTGCCAAGGGGGTCAGGGACACAGAAAGGGTGAAAGACCCCGGTTCTAGGAGCCTATGGCCTAACCCTAACGTTCAATCTCTTTTTCTGTTTTTTTTTTCTTTTTCTGATCTCTTTTTTTTTTTCTGATCTCTTTTTCTCGAAGAGAACATTTCCTGTTTGAGGAGAAGCTATTTGTGTGACCTTGGATAAATCACTTAGCCTATCAGAGCCTCAGTTTCCCCAAGCCAGAAATAGGCTCCCTCCTTACCACTGCTTCTTAGAATTTTTCACCTCCTTCAAAGTTCAAGTATCACTTCCTACAGGCAACCTGCCCTGATCTCTCAGTTGCTGGTGCCCTCTCAATGGAAATTACTTTTGTCTATTATTTGTTGTTTCATTTTCTGTGTGTGTACATATTATTTTCTCCCAATAGACTATAAACTTCTTAGGGGCAGGAACTATTTCATGTTAGTCTTTTTATCCATAGGACCATACAACCCTGTGGTGCCTTGAATATAGGAGGTGCTTAATAAATGCTTCTTAAATGAATGAATGAATCTATAAAGTGAGGGGGTTGGATCAGATGAACTCTGAGGCCCCTTGCAGCTCAAAATCGATGAACCCATGCATTACTCGAGTTTGATTTCACCCGTCTCTCCTTCCTGAGATCCTGGCTTGTTGATGTTAGTTTTATATGGCCTGATTTGAGCATGGGGAGACCCAGAAGCAAAAGTTCAATCCAAGTTCTCCTGAATGTCCATTAGAACGTCAGAGCTGGCAGAGCCCTAAACACATAGAATGGCAGAGCTGGGAGGGACCTTAGAAAAAGAATGGCAGAGCTTTTAGGGTCCTTAGGACAAAGAAAGTCAACATTTGGAAGGAACATTCTGCAAGAATGTTAGAATTGGGAAGAGAGCTAAGAACGTAAGACAAAGACAGAGCTGGAAGGACCTTTGGAAATCAGCCGGTTTAGTCTTCATTTTCACACATACAGACAATGAAGCCTAGAGAGAAGAAAGGATTTGCCTACACCTAATGCTGTTAGGAGGAGGGCCGTATCCGAGTTCCACCAAAATGGAATGATCCTGATTACCTCGGGGTAATGACTGACCCAATGCGGAAGGCGTTCCAGGCTCCATTTGTCAAAGTGGACTGCTCTGTCCTGGATCTCTTCCTATGTCTCTGAGCACCCCTCAGTCCCTTCTACTGAATCATCCTCTATATTCTGCCCCCTAGCCAAGGTTGTCCTAGCGAGATTTGTGCTGGGCCTTCTCTTCTCTTTCTATACGTTTCCCCTCGATGATCCCATCTACTCTCATGGGTTAAATGACCATTTCTATGTCAGTCTTGGTGTCCAGCCCTTGTCTCCCTCCAGAGTCCAGCTGCCTGTTGGACACTTCCCCTTGGATGTCCTATAGGCTTCTCGAACCTGACATGCTCAACACAGAACTCATCATCTTTCCCCTCTATATCCAGCTTTCCTCCAAACTTCCCTATTTCTACTAAGGGCAGTCCCAACCTTCCAGTCACCAAATTCCTAATTGTAGCGTTATCTCTGACTCTTTTGCTGCCCTCATCCACCTTCTCCAGTCTCGAGGTCTTATTGATTCCACGTCTGAGAAGCTAGAATCTTTGGCCTCCCGTCTACTCCCACAGCAGCTACATCCAGTCACCTCCTAATTGGTCTCTCTGCTTCCTGTCTTTTCCTCTTTCAATCCATCCTCCTCAGAGCTAACGTTCCTAAAGTACAGGTCCCATCTTGTTAGTCTCGTGTTCAAACAGCTTCCGTGGTTCCCTTTTGTGTCTGGAATAAAGTACAGATTTCTCAGCCTGACATCGGAAGCCCTTCACAGTCTAGCTCTAGCTTGCCTTTCTAGATATCATTCTCCCTCATGAACTCTATATTCCAACCCAAATAGCCTGGAATGTGCTTCCCCCTCACCTCTGCCTCTTAGAAGCCTTGGCTTTCTCCAAGGCTTTCTTAGCTCTGGTGAAACCTCCTATGGGGAGCTTTTCCTGATCCCCTGAGGGAAAATCTATCTCCTCAGATCTCCTGTAGGTACCTACCTGCCTGTGATATGGTGATAGGTAGAGGGCTCAGTCTGGATTCAGAGAAACTAGGTTAGAATCCCAGCTCTGCTTCTCATTATTGGCATCACCATGGACAAGTCATTTGACTTCAGCCAGAATTTTTCTCAGTAAAATTTAGGGGTTGAAAAAATTCTTTGTGCATTTATTATTCTGTGTGCCTACTCTGTGTCTGGTGATGTGATAGGTGTTGGGGAGACAAAGACTGAACAGTCCCTGCCCCTAAAACATTTACATTCTTCTGAGGTTGGAGTTCCTTCCTCAAATCTGTTTTGAGAGGCAGCCTGGAGTGGTGGGCAGAGAGGTGGCAAAGTCAAGAAGACCTAGGTTTGGTTCCCACTTTTGACATCTATTGACTGTGAGACCCTCACCCCTGATCCCTAATCTGGAGCAAATCACTTCATCTCTCAGTGGCCCAGTGGAGTGGATTCTCTCAAATGATCAGTTAAGGAATATCTGTGATTTTTTTTTATTTTTTAATTTTTTTTGGCTAGGCAATGGGGTTAAGTGACTTGCCAGGGTTACGCAGCTAGTAAGTGTTGTGTGTCTGAGGCTGGATATGAACTCAGGTCCTCCTAACTCCAGAGCCAGTGCTTTATCCACTGTGACAATAGCTGTGATTTTTGTGGTGGCAGAAGGAGTCCAGTACCCCTACAGGGAGTTCCCTGGACTAGTGAAATCACAGATCAAGGCCTAAATGATCTGTTTAATCTTTTATCTCCCAGTAGAACACAAGCTTGAAGGCTGGGAGCTGTCTTCTGCTTTTTGCTTTTATGTATTTCTTGCTTAGGACGGTGGCTGCCCGGCAGAGAGCAGGCTCTTAAATGCCTATTGGACTAATTTAGTGTTTCCCACCCTCTATCCACAGCTCCAGCTTCTGCCTTCTACCTCCTGGTGCAGGACACCTTTCCCCCAGGTTCCCTCTCAGACAGGCTACTCAGCAAACTGACAGCCTGTGCCTTTGACCCTGTTCCCGGGGGACGAGCCTTGGAGTGTTAGAATCCCAGAGTAATAGTAATTGAATGTTAGAGCAGGAAGGGACTCCATCCTGATCAGCTATCCCAACCCTTTTGCTTGGAGTGGGGAAAGAGACTCACCCAAAGTCACACAGCAAACAAAGACAGAACTGGCATTAGGACCTCCTCCCCGCCTGCCTCCCCCCCCTGCAAATCCAGGGCAATTTCCTATGTGCCATACTACTTTAGGAAGGAGATCAAGCAATGTTGCCCAGGGGAAGTAGGAAGGAGAGGGCCAAACAATGAAGATCTGAACCCCACCCTTGGCAAAGGAAGGCCCAGGGGATGAAGTGCCCCACGCTTCCTGTTCTTCCAGCAGTTGGCCCCTGTACCCAGAAGGGATCCTGCTCCCCATCTCTTTTTCCTCCTCCCTCCCCTCTCCCAGCTCCCAGCTCCCTGCCCCCAAGGTTTTGCATTTTTAATTCGGGACAGTATGTGATCTCTCCCAGCTTGCTGCTTTATCCTGTTGCTATTTAAATTACAAATCGGCCCCATCTCTCTGTCACTCCGTGGGTTATTTTTAGCGGCTGGTAAATAGCAGCCAGGGAGCTGGATCAGGTGCCCCCTCCCACGAGGAGCCGTGTGCCCACAGCAGGGGGCCATCCGCCCCTGCGTGCCCTGGCAGCTGATGCCCCACCTGGTGGAGACTGGGGGGAGTGATGAGTGGGGACGATGGGAGGGAGAGGCTGGGGGTCAGCTCTCCCCTTCTCCTCCTCCTCCTCCTCTTCAGCTCTTACCCATCTTTCAAAGCCCAACTCCTACAAAGTTCCACTTCCTACAAGAAAGAACTTTCCGAGTCAACCCAGCCTACATTCTCATCTGTCCCTTAGAATCATCAGTTGGCATTCACAACCTTTCACGCTGCAGCCCCACCTTGCTTTTTTCAGAATGATTCCTTTCCTAAAACAACCCGCCCCTCCCCCTCTAGCCCAACCTGCTGTTCGTGGCACACAACAAACCTTCTCCCATCTCCGAGCCTCGGCATGGCTGAATATACTCCCTCCCTATCTTAGAATTCCTAGCTCCCTTCAAGGCTCAGCTGGTTCCATATCTTTCAAGTTTCCTTTCCTGATTCACTCAATCACTAGCATCCCTACTCCCTCCCATCACTGTATGTTTTGTATATGTCCTGTATATACTTATTTGTGGTTCTATCCCCATAGTAGAGTGTGAGCCCCTTGAGGCGCACAAACTGTATTTCTTTTTGTATTTTTATCCCCAGAACCTAACAAGGAGCCTGACATTTAGTAGGTGCTTGATAAATGCTTATCAAATGCAATCACAGAGTTGGAAGGGATTTCAGAGGTCATCTTTTTCAATCTGTAACTGAACAGGAGTTGCCTCTGCTACATTTCTGACAAATGGTTAAGACTCCACTTGAAGACCCCCCCCCCCCCCCCCCCCCTGGGGGGGACTCCCTTCCTCCTGAGACGGCCCATTCCCTCTGGATCACTAATTACGAGGAGCGTTTCCCTCCCAACTCCCAGAAACCTGCTTCCCTGTGGTTTCCTCTCTGAACTCCAAGTTCTTCCCTCTGGGAACAAACAAAACAAATCCTTGTACAAAGGATGACGAACACAACTCTGGAGTCAGGGGATCTGGGTTCAAATTACACATCTAATGCTTACTACATGTGTGACTTTGGGCAAGTTGCCATGGCATCTATGAAGTACTTACTGGGGATACAAAGAGGCAAAAACTGAATCCCTGTCCTCCTTGTACATACAGGGTATATATTGTGTGACCCTGGACAAGTCACTTCACCCTGTTTGCCTCAGTTTCTTCGTCTGTAAAATTAGCTGGAGTACCACTCCAGTATCTCTGCCAAGAAAGCCCCAAATGGACTCGAAGAGTCAGACACGACAGAAATGGATGGGTATAAATGGGAAGTAAGCTCAGAGGGAAGAGTGGGAAAGACCTGCTGCAAAAGGTGGGTTTTGAGCTATGTTAAAGGAAGCCAGGAATGGAGAGGAGAAGGAGAACATTCCAGGTTTGGGGGAGATCAAGTGCCATGGCAGAGTTGGGAGAAGCAATGCCCTTTGTTAGGAACAGCATCATTGGGTTATGGAGAAGAGTGGGGGAACATGTAAGAAGCCTAGAAAGGTAGAGAGGGATCAGGTTATAAAGGGCTTTAAATGTCAAGGAGAGGATTTTAATTTGATCCTGGAGGTAATAGGGAGTCACTTCACCTGGGACTTTGCTCATTGTAAAACGAGAGGTTAGACCAGATGAACTTTGAGATCCCTTTCAGCCTTGGGTCCAGGATCCTACGATCTTATTCCTTTTCCCCAAACTGCCTCACCTGAGGGCTTACAGTCAACTGGTTGGAGAGGCGGGAGCTCAGGAGACACTTGGGTTCAAGTCGAACCTCTCACCTTTATCAATCTCTTCATTTCTCTGAGCCTCGGTTTCCTCATCTATAAAATGGGGTAACAAATCCCCAGGGTAACTACCTGATAGGTTTGCTATGAGGTTGAAATGAGATGGAGATGATGTTATGTAAAGCCCTCTGTGAACCTGAAGGCTCCTTAAAAACACTATTAATTAGTGGAGCACATAATTCAGCCCCATTTTTGTTCAGTAGCTTCCTGCTGCTTCTTCCTTCTGTATGTATGCCACCCAGTTCTCAGTACAGGGTCCCTAAACACAACAGAGACCTTTTGAGGGAAGTAGAGGCTGACTCAGGTGGCCAATATGGTGGGAAAAGAACTTAATTTGGTATTGGGGAACACATCCTATCTGACATACCTGCTTTCTGTGGAACCTTGGGCAAGACCCTTAACCTCTTTGGGTCTCAGTTTCCTCCTGTGTAAAATGAACGGATTGTTTAGATCAGCAGTTCTCAAAATTTGAGGTCTCAGGACTCCTTTATGCTTAAAAATTATTGAGTACTCCAAAGAGCTTTTGTTCATGTGGGTTTACATCTATCTACATTTACTGTATTAGAAATTAAAACATCTTAGTATTATTATGAAAACAGCTTTGTTCTTGGAGACAACACTTTGAGAATTGGTGGACTAGATAATAACAACCGTAACTAGTGTTCGTATAGCTCTTTAAAGTCTGCAAAGCTCTTTAGAGATAATATCTCACTTAGTCCTTACCACAACTCTGAGAGGTAGGTGTTATTATTATCTCCATTATACAGTTGAAGAAACTTAGACAGACAGAGAGGAAGTGATTTGCCCAGGGTCACACAGCTAGTATCTGAGGCCAAATTTGAACTCAGGTCTTCCCACTGAGCCACCTACCTGACTTTCAGCTCAAAATCTGACATTATGATTTCCACAATAAATGTAAGCTTCTTGCAGCAGGGACTGCTTCATTTTTGCGCAAAGCCCAGTACTTGACATATAGCAGGCATTTAATAAATACTATGAATGAATGAATGAATGAATAAATGAATGAGTATGACTATTGTTGACACTGTGTACCAAGTGACCAGGAATCTTGTGTCAGTCTAAGCAGCTCTGGGTTTCCTCCTTCCAAAACCAGATGGCTCCTGTGGATTTATTTTTGCTCCCCTCCCCACTTTTCTCCTAGTTGTATTTACTGGTTAGATTACAAGCTACAGTGTTCCGGTGTCTGGACTGGTCATTCCCTCTCTGGTCACACCCACCTGTCCTCGGAGGCTAAAATCTTGCCCCTCTTACCGCACAGCCCCGTCCGTGGTGTGGGAAGGATCCGGGTGATGGGAGTGGGAATGTAGGCAGAGACACTCAACGCTCCCCTACCTGGGGCTGCGGGTCTAATTTTTCCCCTCCGCCCCTTTCCCTGGCGTACGGAAAACTAAACCAAAGGATTCATTTGGATATCGGCGATCTCAGCCTGCCCTGACCCCAGGACAAGGAGAGCTCAGGGAAGGCAGCGATTCTCATTTCTGTCTGCCTAAGGCCCAGCCCCGTGTCTGGGATACAGGTGCTCGGTAAACAAACGCTGACTGAACTGAAAGGGGTCCGCGGCCCCCACACGCTCCCCTTTTATTTCCATCCCAATCTGTGACTTCTTTCTCCTGTTCTTTTTCTGGGGTGGACATCGGCCTGTCTAGATTCTACGGAGAGTTGAAAGTATCTCTTTTAAGAGCTGGGTTCAAGTACTACTGAGGCTGGCTAGAGAGGATCAGGTGACGGTCCCTGGGTGCAGGGGCTGCGGGAGCTGCTTGACCTATTGCTTCTTACTTGTCATGTGACTCCTAAGGGAACAGGCCGGCTTCCAGCCCTGACCTACATCTTTGAACTCTTTTTTAAAAACATTTTTGATGTAAGTTATTTTTATTTCTGGGTTTTTTTTTTTTTTTTGTGAGGCAATTGATGTTAAGTGACTTGTCCAGGGTCACACAGCTAGTACGTGTCAAGTGTCTGAGGTTGGATTTGAACTCAGGTCCTCCTGACCCCAAGGCTGCAGCTCTATCCACTGTGCCACCTAGTTGCCCCCAAGCCCAGACCTGTATCTATAAAGGTCCACTTTATATGAAAGGTGGAGCCCTCCTCCCTTTCCATTCCTGGCTCTGGAATCTTTCCCAGCCTTTTCTCCTCGTGGAGGGCTTTTCATCCATCTCTCTTATTAATCCATCAAGAATGGTGGGTAGGGAGATTTAACACAGAGCATGCCCTCACCCAGGGACTCTGGGATCCTAATTCTGGGGTAGGGACTTGGAGAAGTCAGGGGCTTGGGCTTCATTCACCTTCTCCATCTGTCCCTTATTTGGGCCCAGCTCTATCCCTAACCCTAAATTCTGGCCCATTTCCCTAGGAGAAAAGAGCTTTGTAAACCCTAAAGTGCTTCAGAAATGAGAGTTGTCATTCTAGATTGTAGAGTTCAATCCAGAAGGCAGCTCAGAGATCCCCTGATTTAAACCTTTCATCTTACAGGTAAGGAAAGTGAAGCATGGGGTGGTTAAATGGCCTGCATAAGGTGGCTTAGTCAGGATTTGAATTCAAGGCTCATGACTACCATTTACTGTCCTATACTGTCTCACTAGGAACAGAAGAGTGGCTTTCTTCTCCCATCCTGTGTTTCCTTGGGTCAGAAAGGGGCTAAGGAGTGTGCAATCAGTGGGTACAGTATGGATGAGGAATCACCACTGGTTTTCTTGCGGTGCCCAGGATCCATTCATTTGGGGGCTCTAAGGCCAGCCCCAGAGTGAGGTGGCCAGATTGGATTTCCTCCTCTTCTCTAGGACAGCTCCTCTCCCATTTTGATGCCCTGTCCTGTTCCTATTCCCTATATTCCAAGGGCCAGGTCAGAGAAGGACTTCACCTCTCCTTGGCAGCTAGGTGGCACAGTGGTTATAGCTTTGGGCCTGTCATCGGGGAGATCTGAGTTCAAATACTTCATCAGCCACTTACTAGCTGTGTGACCCTGGGCAAGTCACTTAATCTTTCTCAAGCTCGGTTTCCTCCACTGTAAAATAGACTTAATAATAATACCTACCTCCAATATCTCAAATGACATATTCACAAAGCACATAGCACTGTGCCTGGCACCTAGTAAGCACCATATAAATGCTTATTCTCTTCCTCCCCCTTCCAAACCATTTATCTCCTGACATCAGAGACCTCTGCAGTGAGTGGGAGGGGCCAGGTCTTTTAGTGCCAATTGAAAATTTCCACAGGTGGGATGACTCAACTTTGGCCAGGTGATGCTGGCCCTCTCCATGGTACCCCTATTGGGAGGGAGGCCTTTCCTGTTTTCAATTCCACTCCAGACCACCTGCTGATGCAAGACCCCTCTGAGGTCATCTGTATAGATCTTCTATGATCTGACTTATTCATCACTATTAGCATGGGAGCTCACAGAGGGCAGGGACAGTGAGTGCTGGAGTTGAAGCCAGGAAGACCTGAGTGCAAATCTTATCTCAGAAACTTATTTAATTGTATGACCTTGGGCAAGTCACTGAACCCATCTCTCTTGGCTTCTTTATCCCTAAAAAGAAGATAATAACGGCATCCACCGGCAGAATTGTAAGGATCAAATGAGATTATATATCTATGTATATGTATGTGTATACATGCATATATGAATCGCTTTAGAGTGGTAAATAAATGCTAGCTATCATCATCATCATCATCATCATCATCATCATCATCATGACTGTTGCCTTTCTTTGTACACACAGCTTTTAGCATAGTGCCTGGGAAATATATAACCCGGGTCCCAACTCACTTCCCATGGAAGGTTCGTTCTGTTCTCTCCAGCTGTCCACTCCTGAGCTTTCCTCTTCTGGATACCTCCCCCCACCCCCAACTCACCTCCCAGGCTGAAAAGAACCTGATTATCCCTGGATCTTTTCATTCTACATTCCCAGATCCTCAAAGGGCTGAATTTTCCTATCAAAGGCCCTTCAAGCCCATCTCTCTTCAGGGCTCCCTGAGCTAATCCATCTCAGCCCCTCTACCACATTCCGTCCCATCCTCCACCCGCCTCTGGCTTCCTCCTCTTTTCTCCCCTTCCCAGCCAAGCTCTTCCTGTCAATTCTGTTTATCCTTCCTTGGTGATGCTCATGACCCAGGTCCTGCTGGTGATTCCTCCCACCCCCAGGTGGCCAGCACACTAACAGGGACAGTTGTCCTCAGCCCAAGATTGCTCATCCCACATCTGTACCCTTATAATATTAAGGGATCAAAGAGGATATTGCCAGAGTTCAAGCTATTTCCTCAAGCCCATTCTGTGCCCTGGTGGAACTCTATTCTTTCCCTCACTTATCCACCCTTCATGTGGGAAAGGTGCCACCTTGTTGAGCATAGAGGGCTCCGTGGCACCAACCACACACAGTTCTGGGGCAGGTGACAAGGAGAGACAATGATGAGCGAGGTTGGGGTGGGCTGCCTGCCAGGGTCAGTAAATTGTCCACACTCTTAGAACTGTGTTGCTTTGATGAAGCTCCTTCCCAGCAGTCCTTGGTTCAGCCAGGGCAGGCTCCCCTGTTGTCTGGCTTTCTGTGAAGTCCAGTGAAAAGATTTTGAATCTGGAGTTGAAGGGCACAGATCTTATTTTTGTGGCCTTGGGCAAGTTACTAGTTCTCTTTCAGACTCAGTTTCCTGATTTGTGCAATGAGAGAGGTAGACTCCATCAACTCTAGGGTCCCTCCTAGCGCCAGGTTTCCCCCTGACTTCATTGAGCACATGGCTGGGGCAGGAGATGGGATTCCACTGTGTCCTCTTTTTCATATCATGATTACCCCTTTCTCCCATGTCTCTCTTTGCCAAGCCAAGTAATGGAAAAAATTCGATTGCAGATCGACAGCAAATGTTTTCTCCAATCGCTGCTGATAGGCAAGGAGGGGGCAAGTACCGCAATCTGAGTCCCTCCTCTTCTGCTGCCGGGGCTAGCTTGGGAGGGGGACAGGACCCTGGAGTGTTAGGGAGGCAGAGGGAGATGCAGGGGAGCAATGCTTGAGCATCCACCTGCCCTCTTTCCCCCACCACGGGCAGAGAAGCGGGGGTGGGGCATCTCTTTGCTCTGGGTGTGCTCACCCTGCCCCCGCCCCCCCCCCATGCCAAGCGTCAGTCATGACCCAAAGGAGAATGCTGCCTGGCTCCCATCGTGCCTGCGTGGTCCGGCAGAATCTACCAGCCCTATTGAGGGGAGCTGAGGCTCTCACCTCCTCCCACAAAGGTTGATTAGAAAGGGGGTTAGGGATATGGTAAAATCCTGAGAAGGGTAGATGGTTACCACAGTTGACTGTAGGTGCAAGATGAGGCCCCATTTCATCGGAAGGGTCCCAGCTAGAAGGCTCCTCATGTCCCCTCCCCACTCCCCGCATGTGACCTTACCTGTAAGACACCTGTTTCCTGAGATTCAGCCGGTGAAATTGCTCCTCCACCGGGGAGTCTTCGGCCGTGCCCCGGGGCCACGCAAGCCTCGGCAGTGACAAGTCAGGCCGCGCCGCGCCCCCTTCCTTCCGCCAGCACCTCCGCCTCACCACCTCCTCCTCGGCTTCTGCTCCCCGGCTCAGGCCTGTCCAGTCCCGGGAGTTCCCGCCGCCGGCGACCGAGCCTCCTGCCTTCTTGGGCCCCTCGGCCATCCCGCCGGCCGCCCTCCCAGCTGGGGATCCGGGGCACCACACTCCTAGAGTTGGGCCACCTGTAGGGCGGGGAGCAGGTGCACCCCGGCGGCCTGGGGCTCAGGCCAAGTTCACGCCTCTCTCCCGGTCTCTCTCCGCCGTCAGGGAGGACGCGGCTCCGGGGAAGATGGGGCGGTGTGGTCCCCTCCCAAGAGGTGCAGGAGGCGAGGAGCCCTGGAGGACCCTCCCGGGTGCCAAGGCAGGAAGGAGGCAGAGGCGCACGCAGCTGGAGCCTCAGCCAGGGGGCAGGGGGAGAGCGGGAAGGGGGAAGGCTACGGCCCGAGGTGGCCTCGGCGGGCTGGCAGGCTGCGGACTGGCGGCTGGCCCTCGGGAGCCGTTGGGCGGCCCTGCGCGCAGGCGAGGTGGATGCGGAGCAGATGCGGAGCAGATGCGGGGCAGCGCACGGCGGGGCGCAGCGGCAAACGGCCCCGAGCTCGCTCTGTGCTCTGAGCCCTCCGACTCCGGCTGTAATGTCACCTTAGAGACACCCACAACCCGCCGCTTAACCCTGTAGAGCCCGGAGCGCAGCGCTGAGCCGCCGGCCACCACGACCTGCCACCGACACGGACGCCGCCGCCACCGCAGCTCTCCCGAGCCCAGTCGGTCTTAGTCCGTCCCAGGACGAGGAACCCGACTCAGCCTGCCGGCGGGGACCAGCCAGGGCACTTGGCGGGCCCTGCGGGGTGTCAGCTAGGGCCAGCGTTCCCGTGGGAGGAAAGGAGCGAGCTCGGCGCTGCTGCTTGTGGCCACCTCCGCCCCGACAGCTCCTCCCCGCCAGCCGCCAGAGCCCCTTCCCAGAGGCGCAGCAGCTGCCAGTCAGCGGCCCCCTCAGCTCTGGCTGCTGTCAATCTCTCCCACCTTCCCAGCAAGCAGCCCTGGCAACTAGTCACCCCTCAGCTTCAACCCCCCTCCCTCCAACCTCTCCAGTCCTGGTATTTGCAGCCAGTCTCAGGCAGGTGGAGGGCGGGGGGCGGGGGGGGAGGGTGTGGGGCGGCTGAGGAAGGCGGGGGCGGCTGACACAGGCACGACTTTGGAGCTGGCTTTAACCATTTGAACGCCCGGGATCTTCTGAGTGCCATCTGGGATGTGAGGAGTCGGGAAGGGAGGGAGGAAACTGAACCGACGTCAGAGGTGAGGCATCATGAGGTCGTAGCAAGAGCAGCCCGTTTCTGGAGCCCTCCGGGGCTGTTCCCTTTGCCTTCTGGATTCTGGAGCCTCAGAACTTGGGGTTCAGACCTCTCAGAGAGGCTCCTCAGTCTTGAAGGTTAGAGGCTGAATGAGTAGAGAACAGCTTGAAAGTCACCTTTGACTCCTTCATTTTCCTCCCTCTCTTTATCCAGCCAGTCCCCGGGGTGCCTTCATTTTATTTCTCTTTTTCGGTCTTACATGTGGCCACCTGGTTCTGACCCTCATTACAGCTTGCCTTGACAATTACTAGACTGTAAGCTTCATGAAAGCAGAGACCACATCTTACCTAAGTTCCTTCTCCCCCCCCCCCAAAAAAAATCTGGCATCTAGGCAGTGGGACTGGAGTCCTGGGACTGAAGGTAGGAAGAACTGGTTTTAAAACTTATCTTAAACAGTTACTAGCTGTGTGACTCTGGGCATGTCAATTAACTTGTCTGCCTCAGTTTTCTCAACTGTAAAGTGGGGATAAAAAATAGCATCTATCTCTCTGGGTTGTCATGAGGATCAAAGTGAGATAATATTTGTAAAGTGCCTGGCATATTGTAGATGATATAAATGATGAATAAATGCTTGTTTTGCACTGGTCTATACACATAGCATGTGCTTATTGAACCTTTGATAAAATATTTTCAATCCATCCTAGGCCTAGACAAGTCTTCCTAAAGTAACTCTTCTCAGGCCACTTCCTCTCTTAGTTTCAAATTTTCAATAGTTCTCTGTTGCCTACAGAATAGTCATAGCATCAAAGAGTTACACTCCTCACCTCACAGATGAGCATTCAGTGCTATGTTCACAACCTTGTAAGAATTACAAGTATGTTTATCTCTATTCTACAGATGAGAAAACTGAGACCCAGAGGGGGAAAATAAAGTGATTTGCCCAAGGTCACAAAGCAGAGCCTGATTTAGAAACCAAATCTCCATACTGTGGTGTTTCTACTAACTGTCCAATACTGTCCAATAGCCAATGCCGGTATTTGTTTTGCTTGGCTATTCATATTTGTTAAAATGGTTCTGTTTGTACAAACTCCTTAGCCTGGCCTTCAGGGCTTGTTCTGATCTTGACCTGGCACAGTAGATCAAGTTTTGGACCTAGAGTCAGGAAGACGTGGGTTCAAATCCTAACTCTGACTCCTGTTAGCTGTGTGACCATAGATAAGTCACTGCCTCAGTTTCTGTTTTAGCCTCAGTTTCTTCATCTGCAGAATGAGACAGAGTTGGATTAGATGACCATTAACTTTCTTTCCAGCTTCAGATCTATGATCTTAAGACCCTTCTGACCTTATTTGCCATGATTCCCCTCCTACCAAGCTAAATTACCTAGTCCACTCCCCCTACTCTTTTCTGCCCTGCTGCCGCCTTTTTTATGTGTCCTTGAAATTCTTCTTCAAGGCTCAGCTCCTATCACCCCTATTCTTTCTACAATCTTCTACAGTCATTCCCAGATAGATGGCACTTTCCCCTGCTCTGACCTCCTAAGGCATCTGGTTATATGGTACTTTGGACTGTGGTTGTCTGATTATGTGCCTATCTCCTCTATGAAAAACTGTTGACTCTTTGGAGGCAAGGCTCACATCTTGGTCATCTTCACAACCTGCGGAGATCACTAAATACTAATCTGAGGATTGAGCACTAGAAATGGTCTAGCCACTCACTTGGCAGATGAGGAAACTGAGGCCAAGTGGAGACATGATGTGCAGCCAAGATTTGAACCCAGGCCCTTTGGCTCCTAATCCAGAGCACTAGTGCTAGAGGACCTAGGCTCTGCTTCTTACTGTCTGCTTGACCTTGGCCCAGTCCTGCCTCTCTGGGCCTCAGTTTGTCATCCATCAGTAAAGGGGCCGGACTCCAATGTAATGCTACAATCCTACCCTGATTCCTTTGTTCCAAAGAAGTTTCCCCCTCCCCTGCCCCCTTTTCCTAGAGTTAAGGTCTGGGGAGCCCATTACAAGGGCATCCCATCTCCTAGGCTGTGTCTTCCCCAGGCTTCCCCAGGCCCTAAGCCAGAAGCCCTCTGCCTCACCTTCCTGGCAGGGCAGCCTCCTACACCAAGCTTTACGGTACTTCTGGGTTTGTCATTCTCTCTCCCAGATGGATCAGCCGCTGGGTTTCCCCGTTGGCTCGTGTTTAGCCCTTTCCTGCTGGGCTCTCTAAGCCTTCAGGGGCCCTTTGTCCTCACACTTCACCCTTTACTATCATCTGCTGATTGCATTATCCCCCGACTGCTCCCTCCTCCCCAGGGTCGTGGACTGGAATTCGAGCTGCAGCCAGTTCTGAGTGCCCTCCTCCCTTCTCTTCCCCCACCCCTCATTTCCCTCTCTGCTACCTCCTTGCAGATGGAAGGACGGTCCAACAGGCTGGCCTTCAGGAAGCCCAGGCCAAGATTCACAAAACAGGGCATGACTTACAGGAACATGGACTTAAGAACTCGGCAGAACTCACTGGCGATGGAGGCCAACCTCAGCATTTTACAAATGTGGAAACTGAGGCCCGGAAAAGTTGAAACCTTGTCTCCCCGCACCCCTTTCTGGCCTCCCTTTGGGTATTGTCCTCCCTCCTCCCATTAGATTAGCTTCCGGAGCTCAGGGACTGTCTTTGTTTTTATTAATTGTATCCCCAGTGCCTGGCCCTGGCACATAGTAGGTGCTTAGGAAGTGTTGATTGTATTGGATTGGAAATGGTAAAATGATGGGGTTGGACCAGATGGTCTTCTTAACCTGGGGTCCATGAACTTAAAAAAAAATTGGTTACTGTGTTTTGATATAATCAGTTTCCTTTGTAATCCTACAGATTTTATAAATTTAAAAAATATTATCCTGAGAAGCGGGTCCATAGGCTTCCCCGGACTGACAAAGGGGTGGTCTAAGGACTCTCAAAAAGTTAAGAGCCTCTGCTCTAAGGTAGTCGTCAGCTCTAAACCAATTAGCCTAGGATTTCCTGGTAAAGGAATAAAGAGGCCTTTTCCCTTGTAATTGTACCATGGCCTCATCAGACCTGCTGGGAAAATTGCTTCTTGGGGACTCTAATCTGCTCTCTCTGGTCCCCCTTGTGCCGGCAGCCTGGGGCATACATTTCCAACAAAGGATTTGTTGTGTCAATTTGAGGGAGGATGCCTGGTATTTAAGGAACAGTCACCTGCCTGTAAGGGTGACAGGGCCTGGTGAGGGCTTGTAATTGGAGATGATGCCACCCCTGCAGCTGTGCATGGGTCCCCACCCTAGAACAAATGCAGCTGAAGTTGCATGTCAACAGTGGGGCCTGCAGTATACTGCCCCCAACTAGTGTAGTGCTGAAGGCCAGGCCCAGGACAGGCCAGAAGAAAGCAGCTCTGAGACCGTCCAGGAAGGAGCAGTGATCAACAGAGGTGGGGTTCTGGCCAACAGACCAGACCCAATGAGTAACTGATTCTGCTCTGGGTAGAAAAGATTCCAGGGACACATACGAGGGAGGGACAGGAGAGGGTAGCTTCCGAGAGGAGAATCATAGAAATTCAGAGATAGAGACGCTTACTAGCTGTGGGACCCTGGCCGATAATATTGAGGACAATGGCTTAGAGGGCATCTGATGTCCCATTTCAACCAGCATTGACATAGAGCTTTGAGCTTGGCAAAAAGCCTCATCTCATTGGACCCTTACAACAATCCTGTGAAGTGGGATGCTATTATGACTCCCATTTTACAGAGGAGGAAACTGAGGCTAGGAGTGGTGAAGTGACTTGTCCAGGGTCACACAGTCACTAAGTATCTGAGGCAGGTCTTCCTGACTCCAGCCTAGAAGTCTCTGGCAGTAACCTGCTTCCCCTCAGTTCCCTCCTCTGTAAGATGAGTGGGTGCGCAAGGTGACCTTGGAGGTCCTTTCTGGGTCTGAATCTAAGGCCCGATGATCTCATCGGCCATCTGTGCTTTGACAAGAACGCAGCAGACGACATTCCTGACCTCCAGGGTTGGGAAATACACGACCGAGGGAGCCAGCCCCACCCTCCTGTGGATGCTTCTAAATAGTTAGAGCATGTTGCTCTCCAGACTCCACCTGAAGGCTTCCAGTGAAGGGGTGTTCACTGCCTCTAGAGGGAGTCCCTTTCCCCACTGGATGGCTCTTTTTAAAGTTGTTTTTGGTGTTATTCCATTGGTACAATGGACTTCCCAGGAAGGCAAATCTCTACCTGCTCTGCCACGTAAGAACTCAGAGAGTTACCTGGGACTGTGAAAGGACTGTGACTTGCCCAGGGTTACACAGTCCGGGTGTGTCTGAGGCTAGACGTGAACCCGGGGTCTTTCTAACTAGAAGTTCAGCTCTCTGTCCACTACTCTGTTGTCTCTCTTTGGATATTTCTAATGGTTAGAAAACCTCCCTCCCTCTGGTGATGGGGGGGCCCGCTATCTCCTAGGCAGTTAGTGCCTGGGCCTAGAGTCAGAAAGACCTGAGTTCAAATCCACTTCCTTGATGGATGACCCTAGGCAAGTCACTTAACCTCAGTTTCCTCATCTTTTAGACGGGGATAATAATAGTGCCTACCTCCCAGGGCTGTTATGAGAATTAAATGAGGCCATATTTATAAAGCGCTTGGCGTAGTGGCTGGCACATAGTAGGTGCTTAATACATGCCTGTTTCCTTCCTTCCAGAGGCACTCTCTTCCACCTTTGTACATAGTCAGCAAGCATTTATTAAGTTTTTTAAATTAATATTTTTATTTTATCTTTATTATTATTTATTACTTATTTGTTATTATTATTGTTATCTTCTCTTCTTCAGGCTAAACATCCCGAATGTTGAGTTGGCCAAAAATCCTTGGGTAATTAAGGTCACCATCACACCAGGGCAGCAGCAGCAGGGCCAGGTTGGGAGAGAATTGGGCAACTGACATCTGACATGAGTCAGGGACTCAGAGGTCCGGACAGGGAGTCTGAGGGTTATGGTGGTCAGGAGGCAGAGGGGAAGGGAGGAACTAGGCCTCAGAGGTCAGGGCAGCCAAGGTTCAGGAGTCCAGGAAGTCAAGTCATTCTGACATCAAGTGCTGATCCTAGGTCGGGTGCTGCCAGTCTCCTAACCTGCTGTATAAGCCTGGGTAAGTGAGGCAAGCATCCACAGATGCTTAAGCCATGGCCACTGGGAGAGTTCAGATTCTAAACATCTGAGGGGATTAGTCTAACACCCTTATTTTACAGATGAGGAACTTGCAGTCCGTCAAGGTGCAATGACTTGCCCAGGGTCACCCAGGTGGAGCTACAGGGCCAGGATTAGAGTGCAAGGCCTCTGACTTCAGAGCCAGGACTCTTTTCATTATCACATGATGCCTTGGTCACGGACTAGGTCTAACCACGTCCAACACGTGCCACTCTCCCCCAAGAAGTTCTGATGTGAGCTCTCTGTTGGCTCTAGGATCAAATGTGAACCTCTCTGGTTGGCATTTAAAGGCCTTCCCAGTCTGGCTCCGTCCTGCCATCAGAGCCTAATTTTCTCTCCTCTCCCCTTCACGCATGTCACATTCCAGCCAATCTCAACAACTTGTTCCCTGTACGTGACGTTCGATCTCCTGCCCCACAGGCTTTGGCCCAGGCTGTGCTCCAAATTGGGCATGCCTGCAACCTCACCTCCCTTCAAAGTTCAGCTGGATTCTTCCTACACAAGGCATTTCCTCATCCCCTCCCAGGTAGCCCCTCCCCCACCCAGGAATGACTTTGTCCGTAGAGTTCATCTACATATGGGACATGTTATTTCCTCTCCAGAAAAAGTTAAGTTCCTTGAGGTCAGAGATTAATCTCTTTTTTTTTTTGCCTTCTTTCCCCACTGCCTAACATAGTACCTGGCATATAGTAGGTGCTTAATAAACGCGTGTTGCATATTGAATGAATGACTACAACATAGGACCATAACTCTAGGGCTAAAAAGGACCCAAGACATCATCTGGTCCAATCGTCTCATTCCACAGCTGGAGAAACTGAGGTCTGGGAAGATGAAGTGATCTGCCCAGTGTCACATGGTAGGAAGGACAGGATTTAAACTTGGGTCCTGCAACTTCACACTCAATACTTTCCCCTCCACCATGTTGCCTCAGCAGTTCAGAAGCTGGCGTTCTGACTAATCGTCAGCCAGATTTTTCCCTTACAAGAGTGATCTTAGTTGCCTACAGGAGCTTAACTGACGTAACAGGAATAGGACGTAATGTTCCCTGGGCCCCAGAACTGATATCTTAGCTCCTGGATCCTCCCGTGGTGGTGAGTGTGATTTACCTTAGTCTCCCTTCCCACAGCCAGCACTTGCTAGGGGTAGGCAAAGAGAGGCAAAACTGCTTCAGGGCCTGGGAGGACATTTGAGAGGAGGACTTGTTTCATTCTTTGTATACCTAGCGTGTGGCACACAGTAGGTGCCTAATAAACGATTGTTGATGGATGAAAGTGAGGTCTGGATGGAACCACTGGTAGAATCTCAGAATCAGGGGATGGATTATAGGATCATAGACCTTGAGATGTTGAAAGGGACCTCAGAAATGGTTTGATTCAACCTCCTCAGTTTACAGATGAGGAAACTGAGGCACAGAAATGTTAAGTGATTTGGCTAAGGTCACATTGGTTGTGTCAAATGCCATTTGTTATCTTTAGGCAGATTTAGGTGACATATTCCCATAGTATGGGCACTCCACACCCCCTGCCCCCCACCATCAATATGGTTGGTTGACCAATGGACCAGTTTATTTCTCCTGAGGAAAAAAGAATTCCAGGCTATTAAGTGTTATTCTTTGTGGCTGCCTGACCAGATGACCTCAAGAGGTGCAGGTCAGGGAGCCTTCAGTGGCTCCCCTCTGTCTTTACAGCCAAGTCCAAACTATTCAGTCTGGCACTCAAGGCCTTAATCTACTTTCCCATCCTTAGCTTTTTACACCCCTCAACACCCCAGTGGCTTTCCATTGTCTACAGAATCAAGTCTAAATTATTTACCGTGGCGTTCAAGGTCATAATATGGTCTTAGTCTACTTTCCCATCCTTAGCTCATTACTCTCCTCTAAACTCCAGTAGTACAGAGTTAAGTCCAAACTATTCATTCTGGCATTCAAGGCCTTAGTTTACTTTCCCATCCTTAACTCATTATTCCTCTATGGACCTCAACGACTCCTCACTGTCTGCAGAGTTGAGTCTAAGCTATTTACCTCGGCATTCAAGGCCATATGGCCTTAATCTACTTTCCCATTCTTAGGGTCAGACTGCCTGTTCTTCATTGTACTTATTGACACTCCCTTAAGTTTTCACACCTCTTCACCTTTGCTTGGGCTGTTTCCCCAAATTTTATACTTGCCTGCCACAGATCTCTTAATTTTTACTTGTCCCTTAAAACCCAACTTAAATGTCATCTACCCTGTGATGCTTTCCCTGACCACCCTGGCTAGAAATGATGATTGCTTCCTCAGAACTCTCACAAGTTTACTTAACATAGAGATATTTCCCCAAGGCTATTTCTATAACTGTTGATGTCCATCCCTCTCCAAGGCCCAAGCTAGGCACCATCTTTGCCATGAAGCTTTCCCTGAAACCCATCCCCGTCTCACTCCCAAAGGAAAATGACCTTGTGATTCTCAATTGTCTCCCAGGTGGGACTTTCCCTAGGTATCTCCAACATTCTCAGCACATCTTTTTTTTTTTTTTTTTTTTTTTTTTTAAGGCGATTGGGGTTAAGTGACACACAGCTAGTAAGTGTCAGGTCTAAGGCCAGATTTGAACTCAGGTCCTGCTCACTTCAGGGCCGGTGCTCGATCCACTGAACCACCTAGCTGCCCCCACATCTTCTGATGTATCGGTTACTGGAGTACAGTTTCCTCCCTTCTCTCTTTCAGATTGTAAACCACTTTAGAGAATGACAGGACCCTTGAAGCTGCGTCTGGAGAGATCTTAGAGGTCACTGAGACCCTCAGCTCTTAAATCAGAGGCTCATAGATGCAGAGCTGGAAAGGACCCCCGAGGCTGTCTAGGCCAAGCCCCTCTCATTTGGTCATACAGAGAGTGTCAGAAATTGGATTGAAGCCCAAGGCCTCTGAGATCATAACCACGTCTCTTTCCATTGGGCCAACATCACTAAGCTAATAAGTGACACAACAGGGTGAGTGTTCTTTATTAACTCTGTGCCCCCAGTACCCAGCACAGTGCCGGGTAGGAGCTTGATGTTTGTGGAATAAAACATTATCGTGCACAGCTGTGCATTGTGTGTCCTCTGCCAGGCCTGGTGGCAGTCTCTCCTCATCTCCTCCTCCCAGAATCCCATGATTCCCTCAAAGCCCTGCTCAGGGGACCACCTGAGGCCTTTCCTGTTCTTCCCTACCCAAAATGTCCACGCTTTCCCGCTTTCAAAAACAACAAAACAAAACTATTCTGCACGTATTCTGTACCTCCTTGTGGGGGCACATGTACCTGCTTCTTTGTGGACGGTAAACTCCGTGAGGAAATGGATTGCCTGCTTCATTTTTGTCTTTATTTCCAGGGCCTACCTAGCCCCAAGTGGGGGCTCGAGGAAATTCAACCTTGTTGAATTGACTCCTCAGCTCCTTCAGAGCAGGGACAATTTCATTTCTTTTTCTCTGTAGCCCTGCTGCCTGGCACACAGTAGATGCTCAATAAATAAATACCTTCTCATTCATTCATTCACTCACTCACTCACTCACTTACTCACTCACTCATTCATTCATTCAATGCTTGTTGAATTGAACTGACTTCCAAGCTAAACTAGAAACTCCTCTAAGGCAAGGGACCTCTGTATAAGCACCCATGTCCACGTATGCCCAGCACATATTAGGAGCTTAATAAATATTTGTTGATTAAGCAAGCCTGGGTGGCCCTTGGGGGCAGCCTGGGTAAGGGCAGGTTTCAGCTCAAACCTGGACTAATTCCCCTTTCCGCCACCCTTTGCTTCTCCCCCAACAACCCCAAAGAGAGAAAAGCACATGGGCAAGAGGTTGATGCTGAATCTTTTTTTTGGTTTTAATTTTGCTTCTCTAAAGCGTGCGCTCAGCTGATGGAGTGGGGAGGGAGGCCATTAAAAAAGCCCAGCAGTTGGGCAGCATGGGGAGGCCAGGGGAGGGAGGAGAGGGGAGTGAGTCCCCCTTCCCCCAGCCTCCAGGGAGGGAGGAGTAGCTAAGCCCGCACTAACTTCATAAAATACAAAATGGAAAAAAAGGGGTGGGGAGGAAATGGGGCGTGGGGGGGAGTGGCTTCTAAAATACAATATCTTAGGGAATTGGCAGTAATAAAAAATAAGGTTCATTATTTACAAACAATTTCTGCTCTTGGTCTCTGTACAGTAGTGGGGGGGCAGTGGGGCCTGGCCGGACCCCTGTCCTGGGATTGGGAGGACTGATGGCACAGTGGTTTGTTAGGTCAAGGGGGGTGGGGAGGGACAGCCCAGTGTTATCTCTGGGAGGGACGATAAAGAAAGAAATTGGCGGGGGGGGGGGGGGGGGGGGGGGGGGGGA
>NW_020954600.1:1678655-1681594 GCF_900497805.2 Vombatus ursinus
GGGGGGGGGGGGGGGGGGGGGGGGGGGGGGGGGGAGAAGGGCATCAGTACCTGGAGAAGTCCTAGGAAAAGTTCCTCCCTTATGTAAGGGAACAGCTTTGCCTAAGAGTTCTCCAGGAGGCCGCCGGTCGGGGTGGGGGGAGGGGAGAAGGCGGGAAAGGGACCTCCCTTGTCTCATTCCATCTCCAAGGCCAGGACTCTCTAGGCAGGCTTCCCTCCCCCCTCCCCCGGTGGATTTGGGGCCCTACCCTGGGAGAGAAAGTGGCCTAAGAGAGGAAAGGGATGGACACTTTCCAACCTCCTTCTACCTAGAGGGCTGAGATGAAGGATGAGGGATGAGAAGGAAGAGGGAGGGGGCTGGGGAATGTGATGATGATGCTTATATACAATCCAGCCCCAGAGGGAGGGTTTATGCCCCTCCCCTCTGGCCCAGAGGACAGGGTCCCTGGGGCTAGGAGGGAGGGAACATCAAGGCTGAACCAGGGATGGAGGGAGGAGAGAAAATTGAGAACTCCTCACTAGTGGACAGTTCAATTGTAGTGGTGATGGGTGAGAGTGGACCCCCACCTAGGAGAGGCTGCAGGGGCCCTGGGAGAAGGGACATGTTCCAAGGCCAGGATGGCCTTCTGCTTCCTCTTCTCCCTCTCCCCTGCCTGCCCTCGTGCCATCCTTCCAGAATCTCCTGCCTGGGGTGGGCAGGACCCACCAGGGAAGAGAAGGAGGGGCTGGTTGTGGGCAGGGATGTGGATCAGATTGGGAGTGTTGAGTAAGGTCCCCCTTCTTCTGAGTGGCTTGGGGTCCAGGCTGTATCCTGGGCTCTGGTGGGTGCTACAAGTATGTTGTGGTGCCGTTTGGATGCGTCTCTCTGGTGGCAAGAAGCAAGGGGAATGGGTGGTTAGTGATAGACCTTGGTATTACTGCCCCCTTGCCTGAGGCTAATAATAATTATAATAACAACTCATCAGTAGCACCCTATATAACTCTCCAATCATTTTCTCCATAAGGGCTCTCTGAGGTCAATTAAACAAGTTCAATTAACTCCATTTACCAATGAGAAAACTGAGGCTTGTAAAGATGAAGTGGCTTGCCTAGTATTTAGAACAACTGAGTTAGGCAGGTTTTGTGGAAGGGCTAGTGGCCTGAGAAATGATGAGCAGCCAGCCAGCAGCCTTGCTCTGAGCTATTATTGGACCCCTTGAAGTTGATCCCATTCCAAAGACCCCTGGGGACCTCCATCACCCACCTCTCATGGAACCGCTCCTTGGGGTGGATGAAGTCGGGGCGGGTGTCGTTCCCATCTGGGGCCTCTAGGTGGGACTTGCTCAGGTACTTGGTGGCCTCGTGGGAGCTGGCCAGGTGGCCGTGGGAGAGATGATCTTGGGGCTGTTGTTCCTCAGGGGTACCTGGCTTGGTCTCCCAGCCCTCCGGGGGTTCCACAGGCAGCAGGGAGCTGTAGCCATCCTCCAGCGAACTGGCCCCCTCATCATAGAACAGGAGGCTTCGGGATGGCACTATGGGACATTGAGAGGACACAGAATGAATGACCTGCAGGACAGACAATGAGGATGAGACTGGGGGGGGTGGAGGAGAAGGGATGACATTGAGCAGGGAGCTGAGCCACCAAGTTGCTGTCCACTGGCATGGGACTTCTTTCTCTGTAGAATCCTAGAATGGCAGGGCTGGAAGGGCCCTTGGAAAACAATCAATCAACGAGCATTGAATATGCACCTACTATATGCCAGGCCCTGGGGATGCAAAGACAGAAATGACGCAGCCCCTGCCCTCTTGGAACTATCAGAAGAACATTGAATGTTAGTGCTAGAAAGACCTCTAAAACAGAGAACATGTCACAGCTGGAAGGCATGTTTGTTGAATTAAATGAACCTTAGCTAGGTGACACAGTGGATAGAGAGCCAGACCTAGAGTCAGGAGGACTTGAGTTCAAATCCAGCCTCAGACACTTACTAGCTGTGTGACCTTGGGCAAGTCCCTTAACCTCATTTGCCTCAGTTTCCTCATCTGTAAAATGAGCTGGAAAAGGAAAAGACAAACCACTCTAGTGTCTCTGTCAAGAAAACTCTAAAAATGGGGTCACAAAGTGTGGCGTGCAACCGAAAAATGACTGAACAATTGAGATTATCTGGTCTAACACCATCATTTTATGGATGAAAAACCCGAGGTTAAGTGACTTAACCGAAGTCATGGAGGTAATAAGGAGCAGAGCTGGAATCTGAACCCAGATCCTCTGGCCCCCAGTCAAGTGCCCTCTCCTTCCCTTGCACCACATTTCTCTTACCTCTCTCGGGTTCAAACTGACTCATTCCAAAATCCATGTTTCCCATGTGCAAAGCCAAGGTAAGCGATCAAGACATCTTAGGTGTGATGTCATAATCGTCTTCAAGCATTAGCAAAGCAGGGATTATTAGACGTGTTTCTGCTTGGTCCCAGAAGCCAGGAGGGAGAAAGTGACTGGGGCAAATTTCAGTCTGACACGAGGAAGAAGTTTCTGACAGCTGGATCTGACCGTGAGTGCGACTAGTTACTTGCTTAGTCAGCGAACATTCCTGGAGGTCTGCCTGCAAAGCCCTGGGTGAGCCCATATTGGGGGGGCGGGCAGAGGGGATTTTTGTGAGATTTTGTTTAGACTAGATGGTATGACACGATCACCTCTTTGGGAGGACCTTAGACCAACAGAGTTAGATTTTCCCAAGGCCAGACCCTGGGATTTGAACCCAGGCTTAGGGAAGGGAGGGAGAGAAGGAGAGGGAGAGAGGGAGAGAGGGAGGGAGAGAGAGAGAGAGAGAGAGACAAAAGGAGGGGGGAAGAAGAGCAGAGAGGGAGGGAGGGAGGAAAGGAGAGGGAGAGGGAGAGAGAGAGAGAGAATGAGAGAGAGAGAGAGAGAGAAAGGGAGGGAGGAGGAAGAGCAGAGAGGGAGGGAGG
>NW_020954600.1:1681694-1695878 GCF_900497805.2 Vombatus ursinus
GGGAGAGAGAGAGAGAGAGAGAGAGAGAGAGAGAGAGAGAGAGAGTTCCTGTTATATTTTCTAGTTTCCTTAAGAATGTTCCCTCTGGCGTCTTTAGCCTTTTTTTTCTTCACTGGTTCTTTCCTTTCTGCTCCCCAAACTTTGGCCTGACCCTATTATTCCTTCTCAATGTTGTTTTATTTCTCACCTTTCTTTCTCACCGGAGTTTACTCAGCTGTCTCCACTTCCTTTCCACCTACTTGCCCCTTAACCCTAAAGATGGCTCTGGCTCCCTTCCCATCGCTCTCCTGAAGCTGCTCTCTCGAGGTTCTCCAGTGACCTTCTCTTCTTCCTTATCCTCCTTGACCCCATGGTGACATCTGATATTATTGACCCACCCCTCTTTCTTGAAACTTAGAGCTGCTTTTTGTGGTGGCAAAAAATTGGAAATTGAGAGGCTGCCCATCAATTGGGGAATGGCTGAACAAGTTGTGGTATATGAATGTAATGGAATACTGTTGTGCTATCAGTAATGATGAACAGGAGGACTTCAGAAAAACCTGGAAAGACTTGCATGGACTGATGCTGAGCAAAGTGAGCAGAACCAGGAGAATATTGTACACAGTAACAGCAACATTGTGAGATGACCAACTTTGATAGACTTAGCTCTTCTCAGCGATACAATGATTTAAGACAATTCTAAAAGACTCATGATGGAAAATGCTATCCACATCCAGAGAAAGAACTATGAAGTCTGAATGCAGATCGAAGCATACTATTTTCTCTTTTTTGTTTTTTTTTTCTTTTTCGTGGTTTTCCCCTTTTGTTCTGATTCTTCTTTCACAAAATGACTAGTGTGGAAATATGTTTAATATGATAGCACATGTATAGCCTATATCAGATTGCATGCTATTCTTGGGAGGGGGGAAAATTTAGAACTCAAAATTTTATAAAACTGAATGTTGAAAACTAAAAATAAATTAATTAATAAAAAAATAAGCTCAGAGCTGGCAGGAAATTTAGAAGTCTCCAAGCATACAGCCCTCATTTTCTATGTAGGAGTGGGGTGGCCCCAGAGGGAGCTGCTCCTATAGATGAGGAAACTGAAGCCCAGGGAGATGACTGGCTAGTCCAAGCTCACACAGCTAGTTCATGGCAGAATAGGAGAGCAGGGATTGAGCTCAGGTCTTCTGACTGTGAACATAATAGTCCTCCCTCCTCTGCCTTCTGTGACATTGCTGGAGGTGTTTTCTTTTTCCCTCTCTGATCAGGGCACATCAGGCTCCTTTCCTGCTCCTCTCCCCTTAGTCCAGACACGTGCTTAAATATCACTTCCAATCAATCCAAGCTGCCCTTTTAGCCAGGAAGTTCTGAGTCCAACTTCAATTTGTCCTGCGGCTGCTGAGCCCCACACTGCTTTCTGTGCCAAGATGATGCTTTCTACCCCCTGGGTGGATTCTTATTCCTCTACTCCCTACCCACACGAATGTCTCCTCTTCTTCATTCCAGCTGTGACTTCACCAAAGCTAGGTGGAGATCTGAGCTTGGGATCAGAAAAGCACCCAGAACTGGTGGTGCTCAGGAGAAGCCCTATAACTGCACCTTCAGAAGTCGCTCACTGGGTCCCTTCTCTCCTCATAAACCATCAGTAGCTCCTAAGTTACTGCTGAGTTAAGTATTTAAAACCAACAAACCAACAAACCATAACTATTCTTTCTATGGTCTGGTTCCAACTCCCTCTGTGGCTTTATCTCACACTATTCCTCCCCTTCCTAGAAGACAACATTGCAGCCAAACTGACTATTCTCTGTCCCTTATTGTCATCTTGCCCTTTTACACCTCCAAGTCTTTGCTCATTTCACTCCCACTCCCCACATCTGGAATCTGTTTCTCCCACTTCCCTGGATGCCGAAGTCCCTCCCTTTCCTCAAGACATCATGATAACCATTTGTAGAACATTTAAAGTTTTGTAAATCACTTTATATGTTACTTATTTGATCTTCACAACCCTCTGAGGTAAGTGCTATTATATTCATTTTACAGATGAGGAAACTGAGACTGAACAGAGGTTAAGGTACTACATGTATAAATGATCCCATTTCATCTTGTCTTCTTCAGCAGGTTGCCTCCCCTTTTTCATTCCCACTCTCTCACTAATCTCCAATCTCTCCCTGTCTACTGGCTGTTTTCCTGGTGCCCTGTCATGCCTGTCTCTTCATTCCTAAAACAGAACAAAACAAAAAAAACCCCTCATTTAATCTGTTCATTCCTGCTAGCTCTGTCCCGTGTCTCTCCTTCTTTTTATAGCTGAACTCCTTGAGAAGGCCATCTACAATCAAGGCCTTCATTTCCTTTCCTCTAACTCTCTTATTAACTCTCTGAAGACTGACTTCTAACCACATCATTCGACCAAAACTGCTCTTTTCAAAGTTACTAATGATCTCTTAGGAGGCAGCTAGGTGGCTCAGGGGATAGAACACTGGGCCTGGAGTCAGGAAGACCTGAGTTCAAATCCAACCTCAGACATGTACTAGCTATGTGACTCTGGACAAGTCACTTAACCTCTGTGTGCCTTAATCTACTGGAGAAGGAAATGGAAAACCACTCTGTTATCTTTGCCAAGACAACCCCATGGATAGTATGGTCCATGGGGTCATAAACAGTCAGACACAACTGAACTCCAATAATTATCTCTTAAATTTCAAATCTCATGGCATTTTCTCAGTCCTCATCTTTCTTGACCTCTCTGAAGCCTTTAGCATGGTTGTTCACTCTTTTCTCTTTGATATACCCTTCTCTCTACCATCTCCTGACTCTCCTCCTACCTATCTGACCACTCCTTCTTGCTGGATCTCCATCCACCTCATCCCCCAAAGCCACATTGTGATTTCTTGTTCTGCTCTCTGGGGCCAAGCAGAACAAAGCTAATCCCTTTCCCCGATTACCAACCCTTCAGTACTTGCAGACAGCTCTTGTAACCTCCCCGAGTCTTCTCTACACTCACCCCCTCCCCCCATTTGCAGATCTTCAAGGCCCTTCCTTATCCTGGCTGCCCGCAGCTCTGGACACCATTTAGTTTATCAACATCCTTCCCAAAATGAACTGGACACGAGGCACCAGTGTCTGACCAGGTCACTTCCCTTCTCCTGACTACTTCTAGGATAAAATAGAAAAATAGCAGCTCCTCTCTTTAGCTTTAAAAGCCCTCCACAAGCTTTCCCCAATTCATTGGACATTGCACATCCTCCTTCCCTCTGTCATCAGCCCAACTGGCCTTCTTTCTGCTTCTTAGGCACTCCATATACCACGTCCATGCCTTTGCCATGACAGTACCCAATGCCTGCAATGCCTGGAATGCCCTCCCTCCTCACTTCTACCTCACGGAATCCCTTTCTTTGTTTTTTTTTTCTTTTTTTTTTTTTTTGCTTAGGCAATTGGGGTTAAGTGACTTGCCCAGGGTCACACAGCTAATGTCAAGTGTCTGGAGACTGGATTTGAACTCAGGTCCTCCTGACTCCAAGGCCAGAGCTTTATCCATTGCGCCACCTAGCTGCCCCTCCCTCTCTTTCTTGAAGACACAGCTCAGACATCACAGCCAACTCAAAATCTTTCCTGATCCCCCAGCTGCTAGAGCCCTCCCTTATAAGCTACTTTGTATCTAATCACTTTGTATTTATTTGTATTTATATACATATACACTTATACATGTATACACTCGTACATTTATACATGTATTTATACTATATACATTTAGAAGTGTATTTATACCATATATACTTATACATGTACATGGGGTCTTTCTCATTAGAATGTGAGCTCATTTTGAGTTGGGATTGTTTCATTCTCTGTACTTGTATTCCCAGCACCTAACAGAGTACAGGATAAGTAGTCAGCCTTAATAAATCCTTGTTGATTGATTGAACAGGGAAAAGTATGGGGACCTGTAATGTTTTGGACCTCGTGCCTCTCTTAATGTGGCTTACGGTCTCACTGGGCATATTTTGGTCTCCATGATAAACTATTGACGCATATTGAGTTTGTGGTCCATTGGAACCCCTAGATCTTCATCACACAAATTACTGTGTGACCCTGCCTTTCCTGTGTTATCTCCCCTTCTTGAATTCCCCAAAGCACTTTATTTGGACCCCTCCCCCTGCCCCGCATATATCTAACCCTCCCTGGTATCATAATTATTTCCGTATGTCTTCCCTCCCATTCGATTGTATCCCATCTTCAGTGGAGCCTTTCCTAATCCCCCTTAATGCTAGGACCCTCCTTCTATTGATGGTCTCCAATTTATTCAGTCCAGAACTCATTTGTATTTGTATGTTGTCTCCCCCATTAGACTGTGAGATCCTGGAGGGCAGGGACTGTCTTTTGCCTCTCTTTGTATCCCCAGAACTTAGCACAGTGCCTAGCACATAGTAGGTGCTTAATCAATGTTTATTGACTGACTGACTAGTCCCCAGGAGAGCACTTTGTTCCACGGGGCCCTATGCCCCTCATCAGGATGCCTGACCGATGGGTCGAGGGTGGCCAGGCAAGGCAGGACACTCACTCTGGCTGGCTGTGTAGACACTGGCAGCTGGGAGGGGAGCCTCCTTCACTGTCTGGGACACGGAGGAGAACTCGGGGAGGCACGGCATGATGGAGCCCAGCACCAGGACGAAACACAGCACCACCACCTGCAAACAGAGAGAGAAGGTGAGGACTGGCCCCCTGTGCCCCAGTGAGCCATGGAGAGGAAACAGCTGCCTGTCCTGGCAGATGTGGGGCCACCAGGGTGAGAGGCTACGTGGGTGGCACCCATCCTTCCTCCCAGGGCCCAGCTGATGGTACAAAACTATCGGGGGGTGGGGAGCATAAGTTATCTCTGCCACCATCCAAGGGGCCCGTGTGGGTGACCACCAGGCGCGGCGGTGTTGGAAAAAAAAGTCACGGTCATCCCCATTTTAGGTAGAAGGAAACAGACCCAGAGGGAGGAAGTGACTTGTCCAAGGTCATACGGGTAATAAGGCAAACCTGGCAGGCTCCTTGGATTCTGCATCCCAGCTATGGAGAAGGGGACAGTTAACATTTGTTGTAGGGCAACCTGCAGGCATATTCGCTACCTTAAGCGACTCCCAGGAAGACAAGAGGCAGCTCGATGGCATAATGGATAGAGTCAGGAAACCCTGAGTTCAAATCCTGCCTCAGAAACTAGCCGGTTGTGTGACTTTGGGCAATTAATTCACTCTACCTCTGTAGGCTTCAGTTTTTTCATCTGTAAAATAAAGGGTTTGGACTCAATGGCCTTTAAGGTCTCTTCTAGCCTAAATCCATAACCCTAAATTCTAGCCACAGGACCCAGGGGAAGGCTGGGTCCAACCTGCCAGGGTCGAAGAACGGTTTAACCATTGGGTCAGGGAGCCTTTGCCTGGTGGCTCCCGGCCGTTTGTGTGCATAAACCCGCTTTCCAGCTTTTCCATGGGATAGGAGGGAGCGGCAATTAAGCTTTCTTAGACATATAAAGGTTTGTTTGGCCAGTTTGTTGGAAGTTGTCTCCCCCAATTTAAAGACCTGAAGGAGGGGGCAGCTAGGTGGCACACAGTGGAGTCAGGAGGACCTGAGCTCAAATCCAGCCTCAGATACTTGACACTTACTAGCTGTGTGACCCTGAGCAAGTCATTTCACCCTGACTGTTTCACAAAAATACATGAATGAATGAATAAATAAAAAATAAAGATCTGAAGGACCAGCCTCTGGAAGGGATGGATTGTCACCATCCCCTTTCCCTGGTGCTCACAAACACTCTCATCCATAAAGAGAGTCCCTGGACGGACCTGAGGACTATCCTGAGAGAGGAGTGGGTGATGGCACCACCAGGGCCATCATGGGACACGGCACCAATCCTTGAACACATCCCCTTCCCACTTCCCTCCCCCTTTGCCATGGGACTTTCCCAGCACCCCCTCCCCTTGCCCAACATCCTGGGCATTCGCCCTGGCTCCCAGGAGACGGCAATCTGGTCATGTTTGGAGTGCCCGAGGCAATGGAGGCAGAAAGAAGAGGGGCAGGCCCCACTCACCATGATGCAGGTCCCTGTCTGGGTGGCAGCCATCTTGTAAGGTCTGGAGAGCTTGCCTGTCACCAGGGCCTGGAGCTTCTGTAGCTGCTGGAGAAGGGTTCTGAGGAAAGCACAATCGAGAGGTCACCAGAATGAATGGCCCTGCCCAGCCCCCCACCCCGGCACTGCGGCAGAGCCGCGACTCAGAGGGTTAACGCTTCGTCGCTCCTTCGGCGTCTCTAACCCCTCAGTCTCATCCGGGATGTCTCTGAAATCTCACGGCAAGGGGCGTGAACTTCAGACACTTCCACTCCTTTTCTGTCTGAGGCAGGATTTGAATTCAGGACTTCCTGACGTCAGTGGGAGACATGGCCCAGCTCCATCGAGCCTGTGGTACAGCGCTCTGCGGTCTGAGGACCTGAGTTTAAATACTGATGCTTAGAGGTAGCTACATGGCTCAGTAGATAAAGCGCTGGGCCTGGAGTCAGGAAGACCCGACTTTAAATTCTACCTCAGATACTCACTAAGCTGTGTGACCCCAAGTCACTTCACCTATGTCTGCCTCAGTTTCCTCATCTGTAAAATGAGCTGAAGAAGGAAATGGCGAATCACTCCAGTATCTTTGCCAAGAAAACCCCAAAAAGGGGTCACGAAGAGTCGGACATGACTGAATAACTGAACAACAGTTGGCATGATCTTGGGCAGATCACTTCACTGTCCTGAGTCTCAGTTCCCTCATCTGTGAAATGGCAGGAGTTGGTTCAGAAGGCCGGATCCATTCCCACCTTGGTTATGGACAGGTGGTGTTGAAGTTCCTAGAGTGTCCAGCAGGTGGCAGCACAGCTCCAGCAATGTGCTCCTTGCCCTGGGACAGAGCCACCCGCGGGGCTCCAGAACAGGGTCAGCAGGACCATGCATCCCTCCACCTCTTCCCCTTCCCCAACTAGTGAAAGCCCTGGAAGAAGGTGGAGCTGACCTGTCTGCCCCTCCACCCCTTCCCCCACATGTGGAGAAAGAGCCCAAGGAGAAGGAGGAGAGGGGGGTTCTCACCTGAGCATCCCTGACCTTGGGTCCCCGTCCCACATTCCCCAAGAGACCCTCTAATGCCCAAGCCCCTTGTTTGACAGAGGAGGCCACTGAGGCCCAGAGGGAAAACCCCTGGGGAGAAGTCACCCACAAGGCAGCGGCAGAGACGGCTGAGACCCCCCAGGCTCTGACTCCTGGCCCGAGGACCCAGCCCCCTCCAGTTCAAGATAAGGAAGAAAGAAAAGGGGCACACGGCTTGCTGGGGGCAGAGACAGGGTTCCTTCCCTACTCTTCCAAATCAGTGCTGTTTCTTCCTGCCCACAACTCCTCACCATATTCCTCATCCTATCAATTAACCAGACCCAAGGTATCCTAATAATAATAATAATAACTAATATTTATATGTCAGAAAGACCTGAGCTCAAATCCAGCCTCAGACACTTAGTAGCTATGTGACCCTGGTCAAGTCATTTAACCTTGTCTGCCTCAGTTTCCTCATCTGTAAAATGAGCTGGAGAAGGAAATGGTAAACCACTCTAGTATCTTTGCCAAGAAAACCCCAAACGGGGTCACCAAGAGTCAGACACGACTGAAAAATGACTGCACAACAACAAAGGTGCCATTATGAGCCCCCTTTTACTGCTGAAGAAATGGAAAGTTAGGACAAGAAGCTTGTCCAGTAACTCTAGCAACAGGATTTGAACCCAAGTCTTACAGGCTCCAAGCCCAGCACCCTAACCACTGTTCCACACTGCCTCCTAAGGAACTCAGTGCCATGCTATGTGGCCCCCACTGAAGGCTGTGACCAAGTCAGGAAGCAACATTGGTGCCCGGGTTAAGGCCGGGGAAGGGGTGCTGCTTACCTGTTGGCATTCTCCAGGGTTTCCACCTTCTTCCATAGCTCATTATTCTCTGATGTGAATGTCTCAACTCTGTTGGGGTCAAGTGGACACCAGGTTCAGAGTTGGAGGGGAGGAGGGGGAAAACCCGGGTGGGGTCGTGACTCCTGTCCTGGGGCCACCCATCCCTGCTCTCCTCTCCCCTGGGGGCCCGCCTTCCACTGGGCCCTTTTCATCCTGGCTCCTGCCCCCACCCCTCCCAGACTGCCCAGGATCCCACCCCTGACCCTCTGGTGTCCCTAGGTAAGAATACACAGCCCAGCAGGGAGGGACGCCCTTTCCAAAGGGGACTCATTTCTTTAAAAAACCAATAATAACATTTTTCAATGAACAAAAATCGGTTTTCTTTACTTCTGATCTCCCTCCTTGTTGAGAAGAGAAAAGAAACAAAAAGAAACCCAGGGTCTTACTTCTTCTCTAGGCACTCCACATATTCCTTCTTCTTCCGGCGACTCTCTTGAGCAGATATCTGGAGGGAAAGGACCCACAAAGGGGGTGAGGTTTGGGAATGCTGCTGCCCAAGAGTCTCCTTAGCCCCCTACTCCTATGCAGCACCACTAGCAGCAGCCCCCCAGCCTGAAGAGCTGGTCTTAGAGGCCACTGTGTCCAACACTCTCATTTTACAGATGAGGAAACTGAGGCCCCGGGGAAAGAAAGTGCCCCGGGGTCACCCAGGAGTAAGCATCAGAACTGGGATGAACTCAGATTCTGTGACCTTACATTCAGGGGTCTAGAAATGTCCCTGGGGGGTGCCCTTCCTTCTCCCAATGGTGGACCCCAAGGCCTGAAGTCACCTCCATACCTTATTCTTGATTTTCCTCCTGACCCTCTTTAAGGCCTTCTCCTCAGCTTTGGTGAGGGGGAGTTTGGTGGGGATGGGGTAGCCCTCTGCAATCAAAGTACGTTTCTCTTCCTCTGTCAGGAGCAGTGGCCCGGATGTTCCCTGGAGCTTCTGGAGGACACACATTTCGGGTGGGATGGGAAGAAGGACTTTAGAGAAAGCTGCCCTTGCCTTTGAAAGCCCAAATCAGATTCATATTCAAGAGCCATGCTTTAGCGCTACCCATTGGCCCTCATATCTTGGAGGATGAGGAAGGAAACATTCCTCGGGTAGGACCATCCTTGGCATCCACCTTCCAGAGTCTGTCCATCAGAGATCTCTGCCCTTCCCTCACCCCCATCCCCCACCACGCTCCAGATACCAGGAAAGATGGCGGCAGCTCTATTGCCAGATGTGTCCTCCGACCTCCAGCGCATGCCTCTCCCCCCAGCCCCAAGCTCCAAGGATCTCAGATCCGGCTAGAAGGGACCTCGCAGGTGGCCTGGACAAACCCTTCAATTTTACTCACTTGGAAAATGAGGCCTAGGGAGGGTGATTGATTGGCCTAAGGTAGTAAGTAGCACGGGGGTATTTGAACCCAAGACTTCTCATTCCAGAGCTAGTGGTTTTTCCTTTCGGGAACACAATCCCACAGGAAAGGAAGAGGAAGGGGACGTTCTTTCCATCTGGGGTCCTAGAACTCCCTCCCCTTAGCTCAAAGACCTCCCTCCTCAAAAGACCCAAAACTCCCCATCCTCCCCCCATAGGGCTCCCCACTTCCTGCTTCCTTACATGTGGGGCAGTGAGGAGGGGAGAGGAAGAGATGGCCGCGGACGAACGAGCCGTGGGCCGGGCCGGGCTGGATGGCGGCAGAGATCGGGGACTCTGGGAACCGTCGCTGTCGCTGCCGTTACTGCTCGGGGGCGTCGGTGGCATCTGTACCAAGTCATCTGAGAAGAGTCCAGGGGGTGACTGTGACCCAGCTCCCAGCCCTGACCTCATGGGGACCGGGTTCCCACGGCCCCACCCCCATCTGACATCACAGGAACCAGCTCCTGGCATCTTGCCCCCAACTCAAATATAACATCCTATGGTTGAGAGCGTGAAGAGTTAATGGAGACTACCCATTCCAATTCTTTTATTCTGTGGAAGAGGGAATTCTTTGGGACTAGTTTACCATAGACAGTGCTCAGCTTTCCCATCACAGCCTAGACTACCAAGGCCTCACCCCAGCTCCTCAGACTCGAACCTCAAGGAAGGTTTGGTTCAGTTATCTAAGTGAAGCAACTTCCCAGAGACATAACTAAGGTAGGGCATTTGGAGCTTTGCCCTAGGGAGCTGAATTTGGAGGGAGCACTCACACAGTCTTCAGGAGCATAGTAACAATAGGGCTTAGTGCGCAGTTAAGAAGAAGAACAAATTAAAAATACAAAGCTTTCCCCCCACTCTGCTCCCTGCGTCCTTCCCCTCCAAATGAAGGTAAGCTTTGTGTCCATTTGCTCCAGGTGTGTGGTACCTGTCCTGGGCACAAAAATTCCTAGTTATGGCTCTGGAACTTCCCACGCCCAAGTAAGAATCTGCTCTCAAGCCCAACATTGATCCGCTCAATAAATGCTTATTAGGGGTTCTGTGCTAGCCCTGCTGTGATGATACAAAGATGATATATATAGCCCCCACCCTGAGGAACTTGAACTGAACTTTTACCTAGGCCCCCTTCAGGGCCCACTGTATGCCTAGCAGTAGGCACACAAAGAAAAATGCAACAGGCCCTCCCCTCAAGGAGCTTCCGTTCTATCAGGGGAGATAGAATCGACATGTGAGCTAACTCAATGGACTGGTCATCTCACTGTAGCATACCACAGCCTGGACAGCATGCCTCTTCCATCGTTTCTCCTGTATGAATTTCCCACTGCCTTTCCCAAGGGATTCTCCACCATCTTGAAGACGCCATCTTTGCTAGCTCACATACAATTGACTAACAGAGATAGTGGATTCAAGACCCAGCCCTGTGTCTGTAGGACAAAATGAGGCCTTCCCCAACAAGGCGAGGTCTCTCCTGCAAATGCCAAGACTACACAAGATTTCTTGACAAAGGTAGCCACACAAAAAACTCTCCAATTATTGATATTAAGACATAAAGCAGGGAGATGTGTACTTGCCAAGGGTGCTGGCCCTTGTCGTGGAGGAGGCCTTGGGCAAGGTCCGCATGGACATTCGATTCCCTGACGATGGAAGGGTGTTTCGGCTATTCTTATTTGATGATGACATCATGACGATTGTCTTAAGACCCAGAAGGCAGTTCAGTGGCTTTGGGGTCATGGGTCACTCACTACCTCGGTGACCTTGGTAGGGATGGTTTCAGCACTTAGCAGAGTGCTTGGCATATAGTGGGCAATGAATAAATAAATGCCTGTTGGTTGGCCAATTATAACTTTGTAGGGCCTCTTCAATGAGAGCTGTGATTATTCAAGAGAAAGGTAAAAAATCCACCCAGGGAAACCCGAATGTGAATCCTGACTCTATCTATCACTTACCACCTGTAGGGGCCAGAGGTCAGCCTCTAGCAGGCGCCCAGGAGAAAAAGGGACAGAGTTGGATTTGGGTTTTTCCAGAGGGCTGCTGGGAATCCTGGGCTCTGAAGCCCTTAGGGAATAAGTGACTTCAGGTTAGTCATTCTTTGTGGGCCTCAGTTTCCTCATTTGTGAAGTGAGGAGGCTCATGGGACCACTGTTTTAGAGATAGAAAGGACCCCCAGGGCTCTCAAGCCTAAACCCCAGAAACATTCAATATATACTCCCTCACCACCAGCAGGGCTCAGAGCCCAGCCGCTAACGCCCAGGAAACAAGGCACAGATGGGATTGGGATGTTCTCAGATACCCACCCACTGAGAATGCCTTCTCCTAAGGACTTTTCTTTTGAGTGAGGGATGTTTTTGAAGATCTTTCTCTAGCCTCTCATTTCACCTGACTCTTTCAATTGTTAGATAGCAAGACCAGGTACAAAGTATAGGAAAGATCTAAGTGGACTGGGGAAAAGTAGTAGATGATGGGCAGCTAGGTGGTACAGTGGATAGAGTGCTGGGCCTGGAGTCAGGAAGACCTGAGTTAAAATCTAGCCTCAGACACTTACTAGCTGTGCGACCCTGGGCAAGTCACTTCACCCTGTTTGCCTCAGTTTCCTCATCTGTAAAATGAACTGGAGAAGGAAATGGCAAACCACTCCAGTATCTTTGCCAAGAAAACCCCAAATGGGGTCACAACTGAAAAATGATTGAACAACAGTAGACATGAGGGTGGGAGAGTCTAGAACTTTCCAGAGCACTTTAAATGCCAAGGAGGACTTAAAATAGTTCAGAAAAAAAAATAGCCTTGGTGAAAAGGGTTCTGACTGGAGAGTTTGAGGACCTCAGTTCAAATCCTGGCTCTTCCCTTCATTACTATTGCTACTGCTACTACCACCACTACTACCACTACCACCACCACCATTACTACTACTACTACTAGCTAACATTTATATATGTGTGTGTGTGTGTGTGTGTGTGTGTGTGTGTTTACCATATACCAGGCACTGTGCTAAGGGCTCTACAAACATTATTTCATTTGATCCTTACAACCACCCTGAGAGATAGGTAGTATTATTATTCTCATTTCACAGATGATGAAGCTGAGGCAGGCAGAAGTACAGTGACTTGCTCAGGGTCACACAGCTATTAAGTATCTGACTGGATTTGAACTCAGTCTTCCTAACCCCAGGCCCGGGGCTCTGGCCACAAAATGAAGAGGAGAGAATTTTGGGAGGGGGCACTGGCCGCCAGGGGACTCAGAAAAGGTCTCAGGTAGAAGGTAGTACTTAGGCTGAGTCAGGAATGAAGTAAGGGATTGCGAGCAGCTGAAGCCCAGACGTAGAGCACTCCAGGCACGGGGTGGGCCAATGGTTTTTCCTAGCCACCTCTGACTGGACAGATGTTGGGGGAACGCAGGGAAAGATGGGTGGTGAATGGTGAGCGGTGTCAGGGCTGCTGAGTAATGCAGACAGCACTTTCTCTGAGCCATCTGGGCCCCCCTGCCTCCTTACCTGTAGGCACCTCAAGGAAATGATTCACCTCCCTGGGCTCAGCCTTGATCACAGGCGTCTGTGTCATCTCTCCAGGGGCCTGAGAATGAAACAATAATAATAGCAAAGCTCCCATTTCAAATTTATCAGAGTGTACATTTAACTCATGTGCTCATTTTACAGATGAGAAAACTGAGGCCCAGAGAGGCTACAGCACACAGACAGTAAATGACAGGGTCAACATGTGAACCCCGATCTAGCATTCTTTCCACTTGCTCTTTCAAGTCCACAAAGTATTTTTCTCACAACAGCTCTGGGAAGTTAGGGTTAACTTTCACCCTGACACAAGTTCTGAGGTGTTTTCTACAGATGAAGAAACTGAGGTTTGCAGAGGTCGAGTGACTTACTCCTAGTCACCCAGCTAGAGAGGACCAGCCATGCCTCCAATTCCCATGATTGCTGCCTCGTCCCTGCCTCCACGCCTGGTCCCACAAACTCTCCCTCTTCTTGTCTTTGGGGAAACAGGAGAGGAGCCTGTGTGTCTGTGGGGATCATGGGAGGGACGATGGAGAGCCCGCAGGACCCCCAGGATGGCCCCTGGCCACCCCCCCCATCCTTCCCTGTACATTATGGCCTAAGGGGCGCAGAGCCTGGCCTTTCATTTCTCAGGGTGGGTCGAGGCAGGGAGCTCCCATTCCTTTGGACGCAGCTCCAGTGAGAGCTAGGAGCCTTCGCCTCATGCTGCAATCAGCTGGCTCCCCTGCCCATCCACCAGATGTTTCTGATAAACTGTGGCTTATGGTTAATTGAAGAGCATTTTATTCCCCTCTCTTCTCTCAGCTCCCTTCCTCTATCCCCTCCCTCCTTGCCCTTCCTCTCCCCCCATTCCCTGTCCCTTTGACCTCACCCTTTCTCCTTTCTTCTCCACAATCCCTCCCTGCTCCCCTTTCTCCCTCTTTCTCCTGCTATTTCCCTTTCACTCCTTTCCCCCTCCTCTCCTTCTTTATTTGGCCCCTTTTCCTCCTCCCTCTCCCTCGGTCCTTTTGCCCCACCCCCATTCTGTCTCTCTAATTCTCCCCCCTTTCTCTCTCCCTCTTCTTGACTTTCCCCTTTTCCTGCTTCCCCTCCCCTCTCTTCCCCTCCTCTTTTGCCCTCTTTCCTCCTCCCTCTTCTCTTTTCTCTCCCTCCCCCTCCCTCCCCTTCCTTTCCTCTTACTTCCACCTCCCCCTTTCTCCCTTTCCCTCTCTCCCTTTTCCTCCCCTGCCTTCCTCCTTCTATCTCTCTCCCCCTCTCCTCATCTCCTTTCCTTTTCCCCTCTCTCCCCCACCTTCCTCCTTCTATCTCTCTCCCTCGGTCCTCT
>NW_020954600.1:1695888-1704370 GCF_900497805.2 Vombatus ursinus
TCATTCCTTCTCTCCCCCTTTCCCTATTTCCCTTTCTCTCCTCTCTCTTCCTCGTCTCTCCCCTCCTTTCCCTCCCTCTTCCCTCCTCTCCTTCTCTTTCCCCCTTTGCCTTTCTCCCTCCCTCATTCTGCTACCCTCCTCCTTTCTCTCCGTTCCTTTCCCTAGGGGCCAGGACACAGAGACCTGGTGTTGTATAAATCACAGCTGAAGCCTTGCCAAAGCGGGCGGGGGGGGGGAGATGGGGGGTTGGAAGGGGGAGATGGGGGGTGAAGGGGAGGTGCTCCCAGGACAAACAGCCTGGGAGTCCTTTCTTCCTTTCCATCTGGCCCGACTTTGTTGAGCAGTAGAGATGGAACCGCGCAGAGGGGTCTTGAATCTAGCCAGATCTGAAGCAACTTCCTTGGTAGGTCCCAAGGAATAGAGACACTTCAGGGGCCGCCTTCGAACCTCAGCTAGTTGGTAGCTGAATTCCTGCTCTGAGTCTGTACCCCAAGAAGCCAGGCTCCCACATGCCCATTCCCAGTCTGTACCCCAAGAGGCCAGACCCAGACGGATGGAATGCCTTTGTTTAAAGCAGGGAGCAAGGCTGGCCTCCAGTACAGAGGATGGATGGGTAAAATCCCACCTTTACCATCTGGGTTAACTTTTTCAAAAGTACCATCAATCTTAAGTTTTTAGGGCCATACTATGAGTTTCTCATGGTATGAAGTTATCTATGGAGGGTCTATGGAGAACCTGGTCCCTGGCAAGGATCTGGGGATGGGGTGTTCAATGAAAGGGAAGGCGAATTACTAAAAGGGCCTTAGAGGTCTGGGTCAACTCCCTCATTTTATAGATGAGGAAATGGAAACCCAGGAAGTAACTTACCCAAGGTCACATAGCCAGTTATATGGCAGATATGGAATTACTAAATCATAGAATTTCTGAATTGAAAGAGAACTCAGAGGCTATCTAGTGTGGAGGCCATCTAGTCCAGGGACCCTGATCTAGTCTCTCCTGTCCCCAATGGGAATTCCCACCACAACCTAATGGTTATCCGGCCCTTGCTGGAAGAGTTCAGGTTGGGGTGGGATACAACTGAGAGAGTACATTGGACTTTCAGTGGGCACTGGAAGGATGAAAAGATTTTGAGTTTGAGTTCCACCAGAGAAGGAGTTCCTAACGTTTTTTGTGCCCATCCCCCTTGGGCAGCCATCTGGTGAAGCCTAGGGACCCCTTCTCAGAATCATGTTTTTAAAAGCATAAAATAAAAAACGTAGGATTATATGAGAAACCAATTATATTGAAATAAACATGTAATGGTTTTCCCATCCAAGTTTACAGACTCCTTGAAATCTATCCACAGACCTTCTGGGCTTCTAGATTAAGATTCAGAGAGATCTCAGAAGCCATGTAGTATACCCCATCCCTTCATTTTACAGATTAGAAAACTGAGGCCTAAAAAGGGAAGTGACTTGCCCAAGGTCACACAGGTAGTAAGTGCCAGAGGTGGGTTTAGAACTCAGTTCCTCCAATTTTGAAGCCAATGGATTTTGCACTGTCACTAAATCCAGCCAGAATTTAAATTGATTCAAAGGTAGATGCTTAGTTCTAGAAGAAACCTTAGAAAGGAATTCTTCTCAAAGTTTTAAAAACAAATGTTAAAATTTGTCTTTACATGTAACTGGGGAAAAATAAAATACTGAATAAAAAAAAGCAGGGGGAGGGCAAGGAGGGAGGGAGAAAATTCAGAACTCAAAATTTTATAAAAAATGAATGTTAAAAACTGTCTTTACATATAATTGGAAAAAATTAAATACTAATAAAAATAAAAGAAAATAAAGAAAAAAAGAAAAGGGGTTCTTAACCTGAGGTTCATGATTTTTTAAAAATGTTTTCTGATAACTATTCCAATACAATTGATTTCCTCTGTAATCCTATGTATTTTATTTTATGCATTAAAAGCATTCTGGACAATCTGATTAAATAAAGTTATACTTTTTTTTTTTTTTTTTTTTTTTACAAACAAAACCAATGCACTTAGATTTAGAAGAGAAGTAGGTAACTGGGGGAAAAACTCTTTGCAGCAAGTTTCGCTAATTTGGGTCTCATTTCCAAGAACTCATTCAAATCTATAAGAATGAGAGCTGTATCATATTTGATAAGTGGTCCAAGGATATAAACAGGCAATTTTCTAAGGAAGAAATCCAGGCTTTCAATAGCTATATGAAAGATGCTCCAAATCAGTAATGATTAGAGAAATGCAAATTAATTCAACTTTTAAGGTTCCCCCTTATACCCATCAGATTGGCAAAACTGTTGGAGAAGTTCTAGAGAAACAGGCACATTAATGCTCTGCTGGTCAAACTGTGAATTGGTATAGCCATTCTAGATAGCAGTTTGGAACTATGTCCTCAAAGTCACTAAGCTGTGCATGTTCTTTGACCCAGAGATACCACCACTAGACCGATACTCCAAGGAGATTAAAGAAAGAGGAAAGGGACCCATGTATACAAAAATATTTGTAGCAGTTCATTTTTATGGTGGCAAAAAACTGGAAACTAAGGGGGTTCCCATCAACTGAGGAATGGCCAAGCAAGTTATGGTATATGAATATAATGGAATATATTTTTTAATTTAAAAATATATTTTCCCTCAATTATAGGTTAAAACAATTTTTTAACATTTGGGTTTTTTTTTTTAAGTTTTGAATTCCAAATTCTATCCCTCCCTCCCTCCCCTTCCCCCTTCCCTCTTCCTCCCCCAGACAGTAAGCAATCAAATAGATTATCCATGCGTAATCATGTAAAACCTTTTCATATTAGTCATTTTGTACAAGAAGACGAATAAAAGATAAGGAATGAAAGAAAGTGAAAAATAGCATGTTTCAGTCTGTATTCAAACAATATCAGTTCTTCCTCTGGAGGCAGATAGTATGTTTCATCATTAGTCCTTTGGGATTGTCTTGGATCATTGTATTGTTGAGAATAGCTAAATCAGTCACAGTTCTTCATTGTACAATGTTGCTGTTACTCTGTACATTGTTGTCCTGGTTCTGCTCATTTCACTTTGCCTCAGTTCATGTAAGCCTTTCCAGGTTTTTCTGACACCATTCTGTTTGTCCTTTCTTATAGCACAATAATATTCCATCACAATCATATACCACAGCTTGTTTAACCATTCCCCGATTGATGGACACCCCTTTGATTTCCAATCTTTAACCACTACGAAAAGAGCTGCTATAAATATTTTTGTACAAATCGATCCTTTTCCCTTTTTTATACCTTTGGGATATAGACCTAGCAGCAGTATTGCTGGATCAAAGGGCATACACAGTTTTATAGCCCTTTGGGCATAGTTATAATGAAATATTATTGTGCTGTAAGAAATGATGAAGGGGATGGTTTCAGAGAAATCAGGAAAGACTTGTATGAACTGATATACCAGAAGAACATTTTACACAATAACAACAACGTTGTTAAGGCAAACAACATTGAAAGCTCTGAAAATTCTGATCCACACCAGATGAGCCATGATTCCAAAAGACAGAAGATGAAGTAGGCCACCCCTGCCCCCTCACCATTCTGACTGAGAGATGATGGAGAATACAGAATGAGACATATATTTTTGGACATAGCCAATGAGGGCATTTGTTTTGCTTGAGTATGCATATTTGTTACAAGGGTTTTGGTTTTTTTTCCCCCTAGCTAGGAGGGAGAGAAAATAAATTTTGTTAATTGAAAAAAAAAGAATCTTATTTAAAATAAAGTACTGACTAAAATAAATAAACAGAAACGATATTCTAAGAAGAGATACATAAGCTTTAAAAGCTTGCCAAAAGGGTCCATCACAAAGAAATGATGATGAACTTCTGGTACTAAACCTTTCCTTTTCCCTTTGTATACACCATTCAGGGATACAGGAAAGCAGTACCCTTGATGCTCCCCCAGAGGGCATGAGCCAGAAGCAGAGGAAATGTGATGCAGTGGGTAGAATATTAGACATTGGGCTAGGACACTTGGGATTGAGTCTGTGTTCTGGCTTTTTGGCCGTCAATAGGTCTTCAAGATCTCCTTGGAGCCCTGGGCTCAAGACTAGGGAAGGTGCTGCAAGGGACCCCTTTACAAGCCCTGTGACCCTAGGAAAAAACATCACCCCTCTGAGTCTCAGTTTTCTCATCTGTAAAATAGAGATAATAATACTTCTACTGCTTACCTTATAGGGTTGTTCTGGAGGTTAAATGGGGGTAATGTGAATCAGGTCCCCTCTAAATTTTAGGCCTCATCCTAATAATTGACATTTCTATAGAGTGTTACAAACACTTTACCTATAGCATCTTATTTAAGCCTCAGCAACCACCTGGCTCGTAATTAGTGCTTGTTATAAATGCTTGTTGGTTATAAAAAAAAATGTTAAGAATAGTTTTTACATGTAGTTGGGGGAAAACAAAATTTTAAAAAAGCCCATTCTTTTAAAAAAAAGAAACAAAAAATGTTTGTCGACTGAGTCTCAGAAAGATTAAGTGACTTGTTCAGGGTCACAGAATTCGTGAGTGCTTGTGGGATTTGAACCTAGATTTGGACGCTAAGCCCATTGCTTTAACCACTAAGTCACTTTTAAAATGCCTGTTTGGAGAAGTGGGCTGAAAATGGGTGTGTTTGTGTATGTGCATGGAGGGCAGAATGCGATGAGAAAAAGAGAGAGCCATGGCCTTAGCCTCTGGTGCTGGTCCTATATAGCACCATGCAATCGAGCCCTAAAGCAGGCCTGGAGGTTTATAAAGAACTCAACATGTATTATCTCATACAGCAGTTCTGGGAGGTAGGTTCTGTTATTATCCCCATTTTACAGATGAAAAAATCAAGGCTGAGGTAAATGACTTGCCCAGGCTAAACAGCTATGAAGTGTCTGAGCAGGGTTGGATTGGATCTTAGGTCTTCCTGTGTTCAAGACCAGCTCTATTTACTACACCACATACTGGTCTTAGAGCTAGGAAGACTGGGGTTCCAATCCTGCCACTGCCCCTAGCTATGTGACTACAGTCATTTTAGGCTACCTCTTTGAGCCTCTGAAAAAAATAGGGATAATAAGTAACATGGCATCAGGACGACTTGGGTTCTAATCCTGACTCGGGCACTAACAAGCTACGTGTAACCTTGAGTAAATCACTCATACTACAGGCATTAATTTAGAGCTGGAAGGGACCTTCAAGTTGTCAAGTCCAACCTTCTCATTTTGCAGATGAGGAAACTGAGGCCCTTTCAGATTGGGGAAGTGCCTTGCGCAGGGTTCTATAAGTAAAGGCAGAGCTAGAATTTGAACTCAGGTCCTTTGTCTCCAAATCTTGTGCTTACTGTACCATAGCCCAGTTTCCTCATCTGGGAAATGGGGATGAGGATGATAATAAGAACTGCTCTCTTTCTTTCTCATTTTTTAATTTTTTTGGTGAGGCAATCAGGGTTAAGTGACTTGCCCAAGGTCACACAGCTAGTAAGTATCTGAGGGCAGATTTGAACTCAGGTCCTCCTTACTCCAAGGCTGAAGCTCTATCTACTGTGCCACCTAGCTGCCCCTAAGAGCTACTCTCTCCGAGGGTTGTCATGAGGCAGGCTCAAATGAGGTCAAGGATGTTAAAAGCCTTGCAACATTTAAAGCGCATCCTAAATATCCTCAGTTACCCCGCCTGGCCCTTTCGGCCTCTGATGCATTTTCCAGAGCTCAGGCCTCAGAAACGAGTTCCAAGAAACCGTTTCCTCTCAGTTTCCCCATTGCCCTAAAGCACACACAGAAACTTGCTTTCTCCAGCAACGATAATCAGAGCTCACTTTTCCAAAGCGCTTTACAGTTTATAAAGCGCTTTTCTCACAACACTGCTGTGGGAGAGAATTACCATTTGCATTTTACAGACAAGAAAACCAGGGATCAGGAAAGGGAAACTGACTTGCCCAAGGTCCAAGAATCAGATAACTAGAGAAAATGACTAGAGAAAAGAAGACCAGAGGTGAGGCAGTGGAGAGAGCCCAGAATTGGGGGTCAGATGCCCTGGGTTTGAATCCTACCTCTGATATTGACTACCTGAGTAACCTTGGGCAAATTCCTTCTCTCTGGGCCTCGTTTCCTCTTCTGTAAAATGAGGGAATTATACCAGAAAGCCTCTAAGGTCTAAATCTGGGATACTAATGTAGGAAACCTTAGAGATCACCTATTCCAACCTCCCCATAAGAAGCACAGGTTATTTGAGTTACTCAAATAACTTGTGGACCTTAGTTAGAAATCTTGTCTCTTCCTAGCTCCCAATTTACAAAAGAGGAAAAAATGAGGCCTCTGAGGGGGGAGAGGGTGCTGGGCTTGGAGACAGGAGATCTGGGTTTGCTTCTTAGTTCCATCCACCTTTAGCAGACTGGCCGCCTCCACTTTTCAAACCTCAGTTTCCACATCTGTAAAATTGGGCTTTGTCAGAGGATCACAGAATATGAGGCGACCTTTAGAACATTGGACAAGTATTGAAGCGTGGACTTGAACCCCAGCTCCTGCCTCCCTCTCAGGGCAGGTCACCATTTACTGCTCCCTCTCATGGCACACGCCTCCTTCCCCCATGGACACACACACAAACAAATACCTCTCTCCCCCAGCACTGGGGCTTGGGAAGATGCCCAGAAGCCAGGGCTCACCTCTTGGGGGGCAGGCAGCCGGGTGAGTGGGCCGAGGTTAAACATTGGCATGTCGGCGGAGGTGGTGCTGACTGGGCCTGGGAGCACAACCGTTGAGGGGGCTGCCAGCTGGTCTCCGGGCAGCTCGGGCCCCAGGTTCTGCTCCTGCTTCACCATGATGGCACATAGCTTATGCCCCAGGGCCCATGCTCCGTGCTCCAGCTCTGCGGAGAAAGGGTTTGGTAGGATTTAGAGCCAAAAGGCTCATTGGAGATCATGCTCCTTGACCCCTTTCTTCCATTTACAGATAGAGAAACTGAGGCATAGAAGGTGAAGTGACTTGTTTAAGGTCATACAACTATTCAAGAACAGACGATTTTGGGTCTTCAAATTTCAGGCTCAGTGCTTTTTCTACTCCACAATGCTTATTATCATGAGCCATCCCACCTTTGTGACAGCGAGGGCCAGTCTACCATGCATCCCTTACCCCAGACATGAAGAGTGGTTACAATCTCTCTCTCTCTCTCTCTCTTTCTCTCATGGGCCACGCAATGGATCCAGAAGACTTGGGTTCAAATCCTAGCTGTCATTTATTATCTGTGTGACTTTGGGTAAGTCACTTGGTCTTCCTTGGCCTCAGTTTCTTCATTTGTAAAAATAAGGAGGTCAGACTAGATGACCTCCAAGATCCTCCCCAGCTTCAGGTCTGTGAGGCTACGTTTCTCAGAGGTCACCTAGTCTAACTCTCCCATTTTACAGAGGAGGAAAACCAAGTCCCAGAGAGGGGAAATGAGATTTTTGGACTATATAGATTAGAGCCAGATGGGGCCTTAGAATTCATCTAATCCAAATCTCACATTTTCGCATGTGTGGAATGATAATAATAATAATAATAATGATAGCTAACATTTACAGAGTACCTGTCATGTGCCAGGCATGGTGCTAAGCACCTTATAATTGTCTTATTTGATCTGCACAACAACCCTGTGAAGTAGGTGCTATTATTATCCCCATCTTACAGATGAGGAAATGGAGGCAGAGTTGAAGTGACTTGCCCAGGGTCACACAGTTAGTAAGTGTCTGAGGCTGGATTTGAACTCAGAGCTTTCTAACTCCAGGTCTCATGATCTGTCCACTGAACCACTCAACTGCCAAAGATGAGAAGAAGGACTGTGTCAAACTGCTCTCTGCAGGACACTTGCTGGCCCTGAGTCTGTCTGCATTGTGGAAACAAGATTTCTTATTTATTGGCAGAAAGGCGGGCTTTTGGGGGGATGGTGCGTGACTCTTCAGACAATAAGTGTTTTCTACAAAACATATTTTTGGAGATAAGACTATAAGGTATTTGGAAATGGAGCAGGCTCCTTCACTCACCCCATGATTATCGATGTACTGCATGGTGCAGTGGAAAGATTGCCATGATCAGTATCACAAGTCCTGGGTTCCAGTCCTAACTTTTGTACTTACTAGCTATAGGACCTCGGACAAGCCACTCCCTACTCTGGGTCTCGGTTTCTCTCCTCAACAAAAGGATTACATCAGGAGTTCTTAACTTGGGGTCTGTGAACTTACTTTAAAATACTTTGATAATCGCATCTCAATATATTTGATTTGCTTTGTTATCCCAGGTATTTTATTTTATGCATTTAAAAAATATGATTCTGGAGGCAGCTAGGTGGCACAGCGGACAGAGCACCAGCCCTGGAGTCAGGAGGACCTGAGTTCAAATCCGGCCTCAGACACATAACACTCACTATCTGTGTGACTCTGGGCAAGTCACTTAATCCCAATTGCCTCATATATATGTGTGTGTGTGTGTGTGTGTGTGTGTGTGTGTGTGTGTGTGTGTGTGT
>NW_020954600.1:1704380-1725412 GCF_900497805.2 Vombatus ursinus
TGTGTGTGTGTGTGTGTGTGTGTGTGTGTGTGTGTGTGTGTGTGTGTATGTATATATATACACATATATATATGTATGTATATGAAAAGAAAAAGGGTTAAGAACTCCTGGTCTAGATGGTCTAAAGTCTCTTCCAGGCCTTCAAGAGGTGGTCCTCAGCACAAACCAAATCACTGAAATGGCTGCCTGGCTGTTTTGAAAGCCCTGCAGAGGGGAGGATGACTCAGTACCAAGCATTCTTTCAGGTTTTTAGAGCCATGAGTTTTGGTGTTTTTGAGGGGGAGAAAGTAGGGTCTGAATGACCGAATAATTTCTCTTATGAATTGTTTCTGTCCATGGCCAGCCCCCCACCCCTCAAAAAAAGCTTCCACTTTGCTATATACTATACTATATTTACTATAGACTGTATACTACACTATATTTACTATAGACTGTATACCATACTATACTATACACTGTATATTATACTAGATTTACTATATACTATGCTATATTTACTATAGACTGTACAGTATACTAAATTTACTATAGACTGTACAGTATACTAGATTTACTATAGACTATGCTATATTTACTACAGACTGCATACTATACTATACTAGATTTACTATAGACCATATACTATGCTATATTTACTATAGACTGTATACTATACTATACTAGATTTACTATAGACCATATACTATGCTATATTTACTATAGACTGTATATCACACTATACTATAGACTGTATATTATACTAGATTTACTATATACTATACTAAATTTACTATAGACTGTACAGTATACTAGATTTACTATAGACTGTACAGTATACTAGATTTACTATAGACTATGCTACATTTACTATAGACTATATACTATACTATACTAGATTTACTATAGACCATATACTAAGCTATATTTACTATAGACTGTATAGTACACTAGATTTACTATAGACTGTATACTATACTATACTAGATTTACTATAGACCATAGACTATGCTATATTTACTATAGACTGTATACTATGCCATATTAACATAGACTATATACTATACCATACTATGTACTGTACTATACTATACCATACCATATTTGCTATAGACTTTACTATGTAGACTATAGACTATACTATATACTATATTATACTATACTTACTGTATACTATAAAGGGTGTGAGGCCTTGGAGGCTGCTGAGTCCAAATCCCTTGTTTTACAGATAAGGACCCTGAGGTCCAGAAGGGAAAGGGATCTGCCTCGGGTTACACAGCTCTTCAGTAACAGAGCCGAGTTCCCTGTGCCGGCTCTCCTTCTGAATTCCCTGGGTCCCTCCCCGCCTTTGTGGGGGGTCCCCGGAGAGCCGAAGTGCAGGTATATGTTTTGTCTGTGAAATGAGGAAGTTGAAATGATGTTCTCCATTCGAGGTCTATGATCCTGTGATCTTTTTCCTAGTCAGAAGTCAAGCAGGGGTTTCTGCTGAATTTAAAAACGTCAGAGCCGAGCATCTCTTATACACATGGGTGAGGAGGTCTCAGCTAGGCTCCTCTAGGGATCTCAGCCCGGCATCCCTTCTGGGACCGGATTGCCTGTCATCAGTGGGAGCTTTGGCACTTAGTGCATTTGTGGGGGGGTCTGAGGGAGGAGAAGCAACAGTGACTTGGGTCCCTGGCCCCTGGGGTCTAGGGAAGTGATGAACCTGACTGGCTGAAAGCTGCTTGCCTCACCCTCCCCTGTATCCCCCTCCACCCAGCCCTGGACCCTTCCTGGAGGGATTGGCGGAAGGTGGACCAGCCACATGCTGCCCCTGAGCTCCAGGGACACCCATGTGCTCTCCTAAATTACAGGGCTTGGTCCAGGCCGCCTCCAGGAAGCTGCCCCCTGCAAGGTGCCCACAAACAAATTACTTTAAAAATAGGGTCTGTGTGGGGCAGGCTGAGTGGTAAGTGGAGCCTGGCTGGGCCGGGCTGGGTGAGGGCCGGGAGCAGAAAGTTTGTAGTGGGCTGGAACAAGCCACAGGATGGGTTACACCCCTGTCCCCGCCCACAGCTTCCCAGATTGGGGAACAGGGCAAGGAGGAAGAGGTCCGAGGGAGTGCTCAGAGCTGGGCAGAAGTCAAATAGGGGGTCCTGCTGAATGGAAAAACCTTAAACCATCATGGAAAACCGGGAGGCTTTCCTGCCACCCAAAAACATAACTAGGGTGAGGCAGGTAAGACTGCCCTGGTTACCAACGTGTGGGGTGGGGGAAACACTTCCTTCCCATCCCAGGACAACTAGCCTTTTGTTCAGAGGAGTCATAGGGGTGGTGCATCCTAGGATTGGCCCAAGGAGCCATGTTTGGGGCAGGGCAAGAAGGAAACAAGGTAGGCTGTCTCTTCTAGGACCACGGTTCAGTTCTTATTATCTGTGTGGGTGGTGGAGAGAGCGCTGAGCCTGGGGTCAGAAAGAATCCCATCCTAGACCAGTCGTTGGACAGGTCAGTCCACCTTGATGGGGCTCAGTTTCCTTGCTGATAAAATAAGGGTATTGGATCTCTAGGGTCCCTGATCCTCAAGGGTCTGCCTGGGCCACCCCCCCTTTTTCCAATAACTAAATCTGCCTACACATAGAAGGCGCTTCATGAATGTGCCCATTAACTACTGCCAGGAGAGTTAATCATAGCTCTGTCTGGCCTACCCCAGGCCCTGGGGCAGGGCATTTTACAAAAACCTAAGCAGGAGACTCAATTCAGCAGACATCAACAAATCACCTACTATGTGTAAGGCACTGGGCATACAAAAGCAAAAAAAGAGACAGTCCCTGCCCTCAAGGAGCACAGACAAGTAAATACAAGGCAATGACCCCAGCTAGCATGTACCTCAAGCTTAAGATATGCAATAATATTATCTCATTGTTTGAGGCGGGAAAGACCACCTACAACTTTCAGGTGCGGGAGGGGGTTTGAATGATGGACTTCTTCATGGAGGATCTTAGAATTAGAGCTCAAAGGAACCTCAGAACCCATCTAGTTCAGCCCCCTCATTTTACAGATGAGGAAACGGAGACCCATGGAGCCCATTTTACAGATGAGGAAACTGAGGCCCATAAACATGACATGTCCAAGTAGTAATATCAAAGGGTCATAGATTTAGCACTGGAAGGGACATCAGGGACTCTCATTTTACAGGTAGCTAAAAGATGTAGGGAGACCAAAGGCCGGGAGTTGAACTCCAAATCTGTCGTCTTCTGAGTCCTCACTCTGGGAAGCCCAGGTGGCTGCCTTCTCCTTCCCTGCCCTGACCTCTCCTTTCCTCCCCTCGAGCACTCACCTCTTGGGCTGTCTTCTGTCTTGACTGGGATGAGGGGACTCTGGGGGGCTGAGTCACCACTCAGGGAGTAACTGTGCTCCGCCTGGATGCCCGGGGTGGGTGGGTCCAGCTCCATGTCCAACAGTGGGTTCTTCTCAGCCAGGATGGGGTCATCAAAGAAGCTGCTGAAGAGGTCATTGGAGAAGTCCTCCATGTTTTCTGAGAAGTGCTCCAGGTGCTCTGGGAAGTGCTGGCAGAGGGAGAAAGGGGAAAAGAAGACAGAAGGTCATTGTCTCCAAGCAGCTAAAGCATCCATTCAATTCAATTCAGTTCCTGCTACAGACCAGGCTCTTGGGGATACACAGGTGAAAACTGTGTACTTTTATTAAAAATGTGGCATTTTACGGTCTCTTTCCTCAGGGGCCCTAATGGGAGACAGGGGATATGACTTGCTTATAGACAAATATACAAATTCAGGAGTGATGGGGAGAAAGGAGAGAAACAGACAAAGTCTCAATGGGAAATTTGTGGAGGGAGCAAAGACCTTTACTGTAACACAGTACATAGACCAGGGTCTCTGCGTGACCTTGTGCTAATTAACTCTTCTATCAATGACTTGGATACAGCCATAAATGGAATGGTTATCAAATTTTCAGATAACACAAGGCTAGGATATATAAACAATACATTTGAGAGTAGAGTCAAGAGTTAAAGAGATTCTATAGGTAAGAGGGGCAGCTAGGTGGTACTTGGACGGAACACTAGGCCTGGAGTCAGGAAGACTTCTCTTTGTGAGGTCAAATCTGGCCTCTGACACTGACTAGCTGTGTGACCACTTAACCTTGTTTGTCTCAGTCTCTTCATCTGTAAAATGAACTAGAGAAGGAAATAGTAAACCACCCCAGTATCTTTGCCAAGAAAACCCCAAATGGGGTCACGAAGAGATGGGTATGACTGAACAACCATAACAACTAGGTGAAAATATTGGGTGGAGTTGAATAAAATGAAGTTGAATAAGTCTAAATGTAAAGACCAACACCTGGTGCAAAGAATCAATTTCAGTAGTCCGGGATGAGGGAAAATGGCTGAACAGTAGTTCGAATGGAAAACATTTGTGGGTTTTAGTGGTCTTCAAGTTCATTTTCAGTTAATAGTCTGATAAAGCAGGCAAGAAAGCTAATGTAGTAACCTTTGGTTGCATTGATTTGCATCATCTTGAGGACTAGGGAGATGATAGCTCCACTTTACTCTGTCCGGGCCTGATCATACCTGGAATATGATGTTTAGTTCTGAGCATCGAATGTTAGGAAAGTTGATAAGTTGAAGGGTCCAGAAAAGGAGAATAAAGATTGGGAATGGCCCTGGAGATAGTGCTTTATGAAGGATGAAGGAACTGGGGGTGTTGATCATGGAGAAGAAAAGACGGTGAGGAAATTGGACATGATAGCTGTCTTGAATTATTTGAAGGAATATGGAACATTGGAACATTTCAAGATTTATTCTGCTTGACCCAAGAGAGAAGAATTAGTAGTAACAGGTAGCAAACTTGGGCTCAATATCAGGAAAAAAACTTTTTAACAATTAGAGTTATCCAAAAGTGGAATGGACTGCCTTGGGAGATCTTGGGTTCCATTTGCTTGTGATCTTTTTTTTAAAAAAAAATTCAATTTTATTTATCTCAATCAATGAAAATTTCCCTTTTTCTCCTCCCACCTCCCTCTCCTCCACTGGGAAAAACAAACCCCCTGTTACAAGCATGTGTAGTCAAGCAAAGCAAATTCTCACAATGGCCTCATCCAAAAAATTATGTCTCCATCATCTCTGTGGAGGTGGGTAGCATGTTTCATCTTAAGTCCTTTGGAATCATAGTTAGTCATTGCATTGATCAGAGGTCTTAAGTCTATCAAACTTGTTTGTCTTTACAATATTGTTGTTATTGGATAAAATGTTCTCCTGGTTCTGTTCACCTCACTGCATTAAATCATACAAAATCTTCCCATGTTTCTCTAAAATCATCCCCTTCATCATTTCTTACAGAACAATAGTATTCCACCCCATTCATGGACCATATATAACTTGCTTGGTTATTCCCTAATTGGAGAGCACCTCCTTAGTTTTTACTAGTGGCCTTGAAGCAAAGTCTGATGCAGAGCTACTTCTGAGGGTGACTGTCAATGATATACTTGGTGAGGGAAGGGATGGGTTAAGGTGTCTCTGAGATGTCTTCCAATTCTGAGATTCTGTCCTTACTGCTCCTGGAAACTCTTATCTACTACATGAGAAGTCAAGACGCTGTTGAATGGGTCTCCACCACCCACCTGTCTTTGGTTCCATCTGTTTGATAAAGGAGAAGAAGCTGATATAGTCCATGCCACCTAGGAGCACTCAGGCTACCGAGGATGACTAGAGTAAATGCAGAGGACCCAATTAGATAATAACATAAAGAAGCATAATGAGACTTCTTTTTTTATTATATTTCATTCTGAGCAATTTGGAACTACGCCCAAAGGGCTATAAAAATGTGCATACCCTTTGACCCAGCAATAGCACTTCTAGGGCTATATCCCAAAGAGATCACACAAATGGGAAAAGGGCCTCCATGTACAAAAATATTCATAGCAGCTCTTTTTGTGGTGGCAAAGAATTGGAAATTGAGAGGATGCCCATCAACTGGGGAATGGCTGAGCAAGTTGTGGTATATGAATGTGATGGCATACTGTTGTGCTGTAAGAAATGATGAACAGGCTGACCTCAGAAAAACCTGGAAAGACTTGTACATTCTGATGCTGAGTGAAGTGAATAGAACCAAGAGAACGTTGTAACAATAACAGCCATGTTGTGTGATGACTAATATTGATGAACTTAACCCTTCCTGGCAATACAAGGATCTAAGACATCTCCAGAGGCCTTGTGATGGAAAATGCTATCCACACCCGAAGAAAGAACTATGGAAGCCGAATTGTTATTTTTTTTTCTTCTGTTGAGTTTTGTTCCCTCTTTCTGATGGTTCCTCCTATTGATTTTAATTTCTACTTATTATATTTCATTCTTCCCTAATTACATGTAAAAACAATTTTTAGGGGTAGCTAGGTGGTGCAGTGAATAGAGCATCAGCCCTGGAGTCAGGAGGACCTGAGTTCAAATCTGGCCTCAGACACATGATACTTACCAGCTGTGTGACCCTAGGCAAGTCACTTAACCCCGATGGTCTCACTACCAACAAAAACAAAACAAAAAAAACCCCAATTTTAAACACACTTCTTTTAAAGTTTTGAGTTCCAAATTCTATCCCTCCCTTCCTCCCTCCCCCCTTCCCTGAGAGGGTAAGTAATACATGCAGTTTGTGTATGCAGGCAGAGACTCCTGATAGTAGTTGTAGAAATAACGGCACTAATAATGAATATTTTTATTGCAGGCGATGTTGTTACTGTTCTGCTGATGAGGAGGCTAGACTCTAAATCTTTTTTTTTCTTTTTCTATTTTTTTTTTTAGGCAATTGGGGTTAAGTGACTTGCCCAGGGTCACACAGCTAGTAAGTGTCAAGTGTTTGGTCTGAGGCCGGATTTGAACTCAGGTCCTCCTGACTTCAGGGCCGGTGCTCTATCCACTGCGCCACCTAGCTGCCCCTAGACCCTAAATCTTGTCTGATGTCCTGCAAACTAGTAAAGGGCATTGTTGGGGTCAGAGGTCCCAACTTTGAATCCTTCCTCTGCTACTTATTGCCAGTGTGATTGTGGAGAAGTCACTTGACCCCTCTGAGACTCAGTTTCCTTATTTATAAAATGAAGGGTTGGACTTTATGACTTCTCAGTCACTTCCAGCTCCAGGACCAAGATGCCATGACCTCAGCCACCATCAAATCCAAAGGACCTACTCGAGAATCCTTTTGACACCATCCTTGTGAGTAGTTCCCCAGACTTGTAGTGATAGGGAGCTCATTCATCACAAGACAGCCCATCCAGGCGGGTTGCTGTTGAATCATTTCAGTTGTGACCCCATTTGGGGTTTTCTTGGCAAAGATACTGGAGTAGTTTGCCATTTCCTTCTCCAGCTCATTTTACAGATGAGGAAACTGAGGCAAACAGGATTTGTCCAGGATCACACAGCTAGGAAGTGTCTGTGGCTGGATTTGAACTCAGGTCTTCCTGACTACAGGTCCAGTGCTCTATCCACTGAGCCACCAGCTGCCTCTATGTCCCATTAAGAACAGTGATGAAAAAGTTCTGGCTAATGCTGAGCTGAAATATGGCTTAGTTCTTAGAATGCTCCTCATTCTTCTTTGTCTAATTGGACATGCCCAATCCTTCTTCCACTGGGCAGCCTTTCAGATACTTGAAGGCAGCTTCCATGTTCCCTCCCCTCCACCCAGTTTTCTCATCTCTGTGCTAAACATCCCCAGTTCCTTTGATTGATTGTACTAGAGCTAAAAGACCCAAAGCCCCAGAACACCCTGGAACTGTAAATGGGCTACAATTCCTAAGCCGAGAGCCAGGCCAAGGGATTCCTTAGCCATGACTGTCCCGAGTCTGGCCAGGCACTAAAAGGCTCCCTTTCCAGCAGCCACAAATATCACGGAACCACAAAATCAGATTCACAGAATTTCAAAATCAGAAGGGAGCTCAATGGCCACCTCACCTGACCTGTACTGAGAAAATATCCCCTCTCCAACGTATCTGATGAGTAAGTAGTCATCCAGCCTCTGCCCGAAGAGCTCCAAGGAGGAGAATCCTACTATCTCGTTCTACTCTTCAACAGTTCTAGTTGCTAAAAAGTTCATCTAGCTCGAGCCTGACTCTTTGAAATCTCCCCCCATGCTCCCGATTCTGCCCTCTGGGGTGGACAGAGCAGAGCTCAACCCTCTTCCCTATAACTGCCCTTCAAATACCTGAAAATGGCTATTATATTCCACTTATGTCTTTTCTCCAGGATTAACACCCCCAGTTCCTTCACTTAATCCTGATTATGGCATAACCTTGAGGCCCTTCCTAATTCTAGTGGCCCTTCTTTGGATGTTCAGAGCACGCAGAATTGAACACCATACTCTCAGTGTGGTCAGACAAAGGCAGAGTATAGCAGGACCATCGTTTCTTTATTCCTGGAAGTTCTGCCTCTTTCAACGTGACCCAAGATCACAGTGGCTTTCGGGGCTACCATTTCCCACTATTGACATACTGAATTTGTGGTCTACTAAAATCCCAGATCTTTTTCTGACCGATGACTGTCTAGCCACGTCTCCCTCAGTAATCCCCTTTGACTTCTCAAGTTACTTTCATCACTCTTACGATCTTTACAGGAATTCCCATTTGACAGATGAGGAAACCAAGGCCCAGAAAGGTCAGGTCACTTATCCAAAGATACAGACCCAGCTGCTTCAACAACTGGAATGCAGATCTCTCTAATCCCAGCCCTGTGACCTTTCTATGACCTTCCATTGAAATTCTTGGTGTGTACCCCACAATCCCGGAAATTAATTCCCTGCTCTGGGGGTTGGTGGGTATAGGTATGACTCTTGCCCAAGCAGCCCCTGGAAAGGAGAGGATGAAGGCAGGAGGAGGTCAGGGGCCCCCTGGAGAAGCCAGGATTTTCATTTCTGCCCTCTGCCTAGAAACATGTGGGAATGTTTTCATCTGAGTAACGGTGACATCTGTTCACGCTCTAAACGTGCCTATTCGGCTAACCCCAGAGCTCATCCCTTTCTTGCATTTGGCCTGTGGACGTGGCCACGATGTTTATGGCCTCAGAGTAGCCCTCCACCCTCACTCACAGCCCTTAGCTGGAGTTCCTTACCCAGTTTTCCTCCTGGATCTCCCTTATCAGGCTAAGCCTGGGAGCGGGGAGGGGATGGAGGGGATAGAAGGCTGGTGAGTCAGACGTGAAGGTATTCCTCCAGCAGCTTCTTTTCAGGAGATAAGGACTTGCCAGATAGGTTCCCCACCCCCACCCTCCCAGGCCTGAGAGGGCCTTTTCCCCAGTGTCTGGGGGCCAGCTCCAGGAGCTGGGCCTCCCCGTCCCCTCTCTGGTTCCCCCCTCCTCCCTTCCTTCTCTCCCCCTCCCCCACAGCTACGGCAGCCAAATCCAGCAGAGAGCTCAGCTTCCCAAGTTTTGAAAGGAGTATTCCATGATGAGGAGGGGGCAGCCAAGGGGCATGAACACTGCTAGTGATAGGAGACACTCTTTTTCCTTGTCTGGGGTGTGATGGTGCTGTTCCTGCTCTTCTTGGGGCTCCCCAGGAGCTTAGAGATCCGTTCCCCTCTCGCCTTCCTCCTAACAATCGGTTCACAACCATAGTCCCAACTCCCTCTCAGATTCTGCCCTGACCTCTGCACTGGTGTGCTGGGAACCCCATGCTGTACATCAAACCCCCCACCCCTCCCATCTCTCCAAGCCTTTGGAGAGGCCCTACCATGGAGACGCAGCAGGATGTAGTGATTAAGCCAGACTTGGAAGTGGGAAGGCCTAGCTGTGTGGCCCTAGCCTAGTCACTTGATCTCTGCAGCTAAGTGGACAGAGCTCTGGACCTGGAGCCCGGGAGACTTGAGCCAAAACCTAGCTACTGACACTTGCTAGCTGTGTGAGCTTGGTCAAGTCATTTAACTGCCACCTGCCTCAGTTTCCTCAACTGTAAAAGAGAGATAATAATAGCACCTACCTACTATGTTGTCTCAAATGAGATAATATTTGTGAATCACTATATAAATGTTGCCCTTTGTTCTCTCTCTGTCTGTCTGGTGAGCTGAGCTGAGCGTGTGTGTGTGTGTGTGTGTGTGTGTGTGTGTATGTGTGTGTGTGTGTGTGTGTGTGTACGCACAAGTGTCTCTGGGACAGAATATAAGCTCCTCAAGGGCAGAGACTTTCACTTTTGTCTTTCTCAAGTTTCCTCATCTCTAAAATGGGGATCATAATAGCCTCCACCTCCCAGAGTTCTATTAGGATCAAAAAGATGCTATTTGTAAAGCACTTAGCACAGTGCCTGGCTCATAATAGGCACTATAGAAATGGTAGCTTATTATCATTATTATTATTATTATTATTATCATTATTATTCTCGGCCCCTTGCAAAGGGTCTGGACCATAGAAAAGCTTGTTGATTATCTTCATCAGGGCCCCTCAACACAGAGCCCCCCCAATCTTTTATCATCAGATCATAGATTTATAGCTGGAAGGTGCCTTAGAAATCAGGCCTATCTTTTCATTTTAAAGATGAAGATGCTGAGGCTGAGAGAGTGACTTTGCCCAAGGTCACATGGGTAGGTAAGTGTCAAAGCTAGGATTTGAACTCGGGTCCCTTGAGGTCAAATCTTGCTCCCAAAGCCTCTAGGGTATTAGACTGTCAGCTCCTGGAGGACAGAATCTGGGTCATCTTTAATTTTGACATTCCCAACACCTGCTACATAGTCATAGACACCAGCAAGTATCTGTTGAATTGATTTAACTTGACTTGAATTGTGGTAAGATTGAGCACAGAACCAGAAGCCAGGAGACCTCAATTCCAGCCCTGGCTTTGCCACCAATTGCCCCATGTTTGGTAAGAGTAAGTCACTTCCTTTCCTCATGACTTAGTTTTCTCCTGTGTAAAATGGGGGGGTGATGGTGGTGATGGACTGGGGCCTAAAGGGTTAAAAAGGAGACCTAGCAGAGTGTCTGTAGTATGGGGGAAAGCACTAGATACAACGTTAGAGGACCTGGGCTGAGTCCTGGCTCCTCCAATCTCTAACTGACTCTGGGCAAGTTATTTCTTTTCCTGGAGCCTCAGTTTCCTCATCTGTAAAATGGGGGTGGTGGTGTACCAGACCGCGTCTGAGGTCCCTTCCAGCCCAGAGTCTATAAGCCTATGATCTCATCAGATGGCCATCTCCACCTTCCCATGGATTAACCTGGGGGGTTTCACTGGTCGGGTCCACATTCTCTAGATCGAGGCCCACAGGCCCAATGACACGCCAAAGTCTCCTTTCATCTGGAGCATTCTAAGCTTTTAGGCACTCAGAGCCCGGCGCGTGTCCACAGGGCTCTTTCCTTTCCTCCCCTTCAGCTCCAAAACTGTGGGACAACTCTTCACTCTGATCTCCCTCCCCCAGCCCCTTTCGCCATCCAAGCAACGATCCTCTCTCATCCAGATAGCAGCTCCCTCAGGGTGGGGGAAGGGGAGCGTTCCCCTCCCACTCAGATCAGAGGTCTGGGCCTGACCCTACGGTCACCTCTTGGAGACCCAAACAAAAGGCCCTGGGTTTGCAAGGTGGGTGTCCCGGAGGCTCAGGGTCCTCCAGGGTGGGAGGTGGAGGACTGGAGGTACGGGAAAACAGACGGGAAACGTTAGAATTGTTCTCCCCTTCTCTTTAAATATTTTTCCTACAGACGTGCCAACATAAATCTTCCTTCCAGCTGTGACATGTGCAGCAGCTGCTGGTCTGCCCTCCCAGAGAGGAACCAGCCGAGGGTGTCCCAGCTCACAGATCTCCTCACCGCCGGTGTCAACCTTCCGAGGGAGGGTCTAGGTTCAAATCCTGACTCTGCTACTTACTCCCCGGGTCACGCTGGGCAAGTCATTTCCTTTCTCACTCACCCCCTCCGTAAGGGGAGAAGGTTGGAATAGAAAGATGGTCCCCAGAGTCTCTGACCTTAGATCCTACAATTTATTCCTCCTTCCCCACAGAAGGAGCAGGCAGCCCTAAAAGTCACCCCCCTCCACCTAATAGAGGGCAGCGCGCCTCCTCCTCCTCTCCCATCCCCTACCCTACAAATGGGGAGGGGATGGGGAGAAAGTATGGAGTTGTGCACGCTTTTTATTTTGCATATACCTGCACCTGTGGTCTAATGTAAGCCCGCTGAAGACAGTCTTCCATTTCTGCCATCCCCATTACCTACGGTGCCACGCCTACAACGCCTTCACAAACGTTTGTGGAGTGAATGCCAGATTCTTTGGGGGTATTCAAGCAGCCTACAGCTCTCTGATGCTGCCTCTGGGTCCTCCCAAAGGGTCCTCCTGGTGATGTCCTCACTATCCTCGACGCCTACACTTGCCCATTCCTAGTTCCTGACCTCCGGGAAAGCCTCAGCCCCTCCCTACAGCCCTGCGGCCCACACAGGGTTAAGAGAGGAGCCTCCCCCCCACCTCCCTGCCGAGATCAGTCCACAGCCAGCCTCCCTGGCCCCTCCGGGAGGATGCCGGCCGCCCATTGGTCGGTTCTCTGAGGCCCGCAGCCAATAGGAAGAAGCAGCGAGCGGAGCCAGCTGCGGAGGCTGCCCAGGGAGCGGGATGGGGCTCGGGAGGAGTGCAGGGTTAGGACGGAGAAGCTGTAGCCCCCGACGGCCCGGCACAGGGATGCGGGGTGGCGCGGCCCTCAGGCCCGGTCCCGAGGCTGCCCGGGGCCCACCGGCAAGAGCTATAGCTGGAGGCCAGGCTCCGGGGCAGAGAGGCTCCTCACTGGGTCAAGCCTCTCTGGGACTCAGCTTCCCCAGCGAAGAATGGGCCGGGAATTGTCCTAGTTTCCCCCAACCCCATTCGAGCAACACAGGCCTTTTGAAATCAAGGGGCAGCCATCTTCTTAGGGGGCCTCGTGCCGCTAGACATTCATGAAGCCTTCTTCTAGCAGAAAGAGGGGGAGACAGTCACCGAGTAGGGTGATCATACAGTGTCAGACCTCGGAGGGCCTTAGTGTACAGAATGTCGGTACTGGAGGGAATCGTAGGGTCAAGGATGTCACAGGTGGGAAAAAGGGTCAGAAGCCATCTATTCCAATCCCCCCCCCCCCCGTTTTTTAAACAAATGAAGGAACCGAAGCATTGAGAGCCTAATATTTCAAGAGGCATTCCCTTCTCTCCCAGGAATGAACTCATCAAGGCTATTTCTCAAGCTGGCTGCCGCTCCCCAGTGCTCCAGGGAGGACCGAGACGCTCCCCACTAGGGTGGGCATTGGGACACGAACCCCTCGAGGACTGAAGGGAGCACCCCTCCTCTACCCTAGGAAGAAGGATACCAGCTGCCCCGGCCTCCAGCTGTAGTACTGGGAGTGGGGATCACTCCTCGGAGAAGCCTGTCTTCTACCCTGGCATGAAAACCCTTCCTAGGTCTCTCAGCAACCCACAAAGAGTCCTGCTATGGGGCACCTTTACCAGCCTCCATCACTTCTCCTTGCTTGGAATCTCCCCCCCCCCCATTTTCCCAGTTGACCCACTGGGGTAAATTCACTGTCTACTCCCATTCCCCTGGGAGGAGACAGAAGCAGATCCAGACAGAGGGGGGGAAATCCCAGCTCTAGGAAATTCTTTCCAAGGGAGAGATGAATGGGAGACGAGCTTGCTCACACTCTCCCCATCCTCCCCCAACCTCTCCCCCTCCTCCCCTCCCCCGGCTGAGGCCCCCAGCCTGACGTTTCCCACAGGGATTTTGGGGGAGAGGTACATTCCTGGGAAGTTACTTGCCTCTTGGTCACTGAATGTTGTTTCATTCCTGGTTCTGAAGGGCCACTGCCTGAATCACTATGTCTTTAGGGGGAAGGAGACTGGGAGAGCTGGCTGGGTTGGACGATAAGGTCACGTAAATGGAAGGGAAATTCAGGAGCCATTGAGTCAAACTCCTTCATTTACAGATATGGAAACTGAGTCCCAGGGTGGGGAAGGGACTTGTCACAGTCACTCAGCTAGTAAGCCTCAGAGCCAGGATGTGAACCAAGGTCCCCTGACTCCAAACCCAGCAATCTTTTTCGCTAAACCACGATCCTTGGGTTCATGGCATTTAGTTCAACTCAAATAGTCTGGTCATGGTCCAGGGGCCCTCAGGATCCCCAAAGTGATTTGCTTGGGCTTCCAGTAAGTATCTGAGGCAGGATTTGACCCTGGGTCTTCTGGATTCCAGTCCAGTGCTCTATTTATTCCACAATATTAGCTCCATGACAGGGATCATAGTATTTAAAGCTGGAAGAGAATACATGCATGGGGAGTATGTAAGTATCAGAGCTGAGATTCAAACCCAGGACTCCTCACTCCAATCCAGGGCTTTCCCTAATATATCATGCACAGGGCCAGCACCATTCAGGGGCATTGAGAGTCAGGGGACCTGGGTTCAAATCTAAGCTCCCAGACTTAGGATCCCGCAGTTCCCAGCTAAAAAGCCCCCCTTCCCTTGGGCCCCATAACTTTCTGGGGCTCCATATTGGTCTCTGCCTTCCATTTGGGGCACTAGCTTCTGCAACAACCCAGGACTCTCTGAGGATTGGAGAGAGTACTTCTGGCTAAATCCCAAAGCCCTGTCCCTGGAGCCTTGACACAGGGGGCCTGGAACCCTTCATGAGGGGGAGTGCATGTGGCCCCGAATGCCTCAGTGAGCCCACCTGGCTGAGCCCCCCCTTCTGGTCTCCCCTCTACTTCCATCTTGGGCCCTGAGGAGACTTCCTGACCCAGAATAAAGATTGTGGGGGAGGGGGTGATTCTAACCTCAGGCTCACTCATCCCTCTCCTGCCCTCCCCAGTCCCATGAGAGGCAGATGAAGAGGTTTCATATTTTCCCCCTACCAAAGTTCCCACCACAGAGCCCAGCTGACTAAATAAGCAGAAATTTCTAGACACACGCACACACACACACACACACACACAGCTGACCACACCAAGCCATGTGTCTGGGTTTGCAAAGTCATGTAACTCAGAGCTAAGGGCTTCCTGTAGGCCCTGCCTACTCACTGCATGGGGTGCAAGGCCCCGGGGAAGGAGCCAAGCTTGGGCGGTGAAGAGGATTGGGTGGGTGGGGTGGTAGAGAGTGCTTTTTTTTTTAGATGGTTTTCTAAAGCCTTTTTTTCTCCCCTGTGGTTTCAATCTGTTCCACAGTCAAGGGGCAATACAAAGAAAGAAAAAGAGCAACTGGACCCAAGCTTTTGGGCTTAAAGTCATTCCATACAGTGTTTGAACTGGAAGGGTCTTTTAACAACTGGCCCGTCATCAGAACATCGATTTAGAGCTGGGTGGGACCCTAGAAGCCAGTATCCTTATTTTTTTTTTTTTTACAAATGAGGAAACTGAGGGCTAGAAAGGGGAAGTGGCTTATCCACTGTCACAAAGGGGTAGAAGCTGAGCTGGGATTCCAACCTCAGGCCCCTGATACCAAATCCTTACACTGAATGCCCCTGGGCTGTTTCCACTCACCTGGAGAAAGAAGAGACCCACTGACTGTGTCCCTGTGGTCCTCTCCCTGGACCTTGAGAACCAGGGCCCTGCACATGACCCGTGACCCTTTGTCCCTGCCTCAGTTCTCCAGCAATGCCTTTCTCTCAGCCCACCCCCACCCCCAACCCCACCTTCAAGGTGTCTACTTTGAGAAGCTGGTGTGCTGTCTCCTCCAGACCCGGGCTCCTGCCTCGGGCATCACACATCAGACTGGGCGGCTATTGTCCAACTGGGAAGCCAAGCCCTGTCTGGGTCGAAGGAGGCCGATGGCAAGGGGCACTGCCCCAGGCTGGGATTAGCTGTAACTGGCATGGGCTGATGACACCAGAACTGGCACTAGTTCTCATATAACAAAGCACAGGGCCTGCTGGCAAGCTCAAGGTTTGTGTGCCAGGCTCTGGCAAAGATGATCAGGACGACCCTGGAGGCAAGTCCTCTCACCTCAATCTGGACACTGTAGGGCCCATGCGCCAACCCAGGCAGGGGTGAAGAGAGTGGGTAAACATCATGCAATGGACACACCCAGTATAGTGGGTGTCTATGGGCGGGTCCCTTGGCCTTTCTGAGCCTCAGTCTCCTCATCTGGAAAATGGGGATGACAAGATTGTGGTGGGGTTCAGCTAAGAAAGTACATATACACATACACACAGACGTAGATGTGTGTATATATGTATATATGCAGACATATTTAAAGTTTGCAAAGTACTATGTATACATCCATGCATGTGCATGTATATTTAAAGTTTGCAATGCATCACATATACATACATATACACATAAATATAAAGTTTGCAAAGCATTATATATGCATATATGCACAATATATATTAAAATTTGCAAAGTATTCTCTATATAGTGATATTATATATAGCTTTTCTTTTCTGTTTGCACAGAACTATATATACATACACATATGCACATATATTTAAAGTGTGCAATGCATCATATATACATAAATATATTTAAAGTTTGCAAAGTGTTATATATACATAGATGTGCACACATATTTAAAATGTGCAAAATATTCTCTATATGATGATATATATAACTTTACATTTCTGTTTGCAAAGCACTATATATACATATATTTGCATATATTTTAAAAGTTTACAATGCATCATATATAATAAATATAGTTAAAGTTTTCAAAGCATTATATATTATATGTGCACATATATATTTAAAATTTTCAAAATATTCTCTATGTGGTGAGATATATATATATATATATAGCTTTGCTTTTCTATTTGTACAGCATTACATATTCATGCATATATGTGCATATATATTTAAAGGTTCCAATGCATCATATATACATACATATGTACACAAATATGCTTAAAGTTTGCAAAGCATTATATATACATAAATATGCACATATATATTTAAAATTTGAAAAGTATTCTTTATATGGTGATATAAATATAGCTTTGCTTTTCTGTTTGCAAAGCACTATATGTACACACATGTATGTGCACATATATATTTAAAAATTTCAAGGTATTCTCTACATAGTGATATATATATATACATAGCTTTGCTTTTATGTTTGCAAACACTGTATATGTATATACATACACACGTGTGTATCACTATGCCCTGTATAAATCAATGTTAGTTATTAGTACTATTATGGGCGTCACAGAATCCCAGGTTCAGAGCTAGAAGGACCATTGAGATCATCCGTTCCGACTGCTGAGTTTATAAATGAGGAACTTGTTCAAGAGAAGTGAACTCTCCAAAATGTGGTACTGTGGCTAGAGCGCTAGACTTGGAGCCAGAAAGACCTGAGTGCGAATCCTGCCTCAGAAACTTGGTAGCCGCATAACTCTGGGCAAGTCATTTCATGTCTCTAAACTTCTGTTTCCTCATCTGTAAAATGAAAAGGTTGAACTAGGCTCCCTTCCAGCTCTAAATCCACGAAAAAAAAAAAGGTAGTGAATGGCAGTCAGGATTTGAACCCAGATCTCTTAACCCCTAGCTCTTTGGCTCTGCAGGGTGTCTGTCACGTAGTAAGTCATTAAGAAATATTTATTGATGGACTGACTGACTTAGGGGATGGAGACAAGTCCCTTCACAGCCATCTCCTACCCTGAAATACATGCCACTTTCGCAGTCTCGCTAGATCAAGGAGACACTAAGTGGCTCTCTCTTTAAAGGTCCCTTCCCGCCCTCCAGCTCCCCCCCAGGGTGGACCTGCCTGGGAATCCACAGAGCCAGATTCCAGGGAGAAGTCCCGGTAAGGAACCAGACCTTGGCCCGAGTACGGAGAAGGTGAGGGGCGCACGGCGGCGTGCTGGAAAGAGCCCCGGGTCTTTGGTCGGAGGAGCTGGGTTTGAACCTTCCTCCCTGTGGAATCTCAGACAAGCCACTTCTGCTCTGTGGGCCTCAGTTTCTCCTCCTGTAAGATGAGGCTCTTGGATCGGATGGTCACTCGGGGCCCTGCCAATGCTAAGCGCTGTCTATGGCCGTTCCCTTCCGGCCCCCAGGAGGGAGCGTCTCTCCGGCTTGGGAAGGGGCTGTCCTCGCAGTATCTATCCCCAACATGGCCTATTTAGTAGACGCTCGTTCTCTGCGTTCTGACGCCCCATTTCTTCTCTCCCTCTGCCTCCTTGGCCCAGTGTCTCAGTGGGGGGAAGCCAGATCCCCCCAGCCTGAGCCTGGACAGCCAATCAGCTTCCTGTGACAGCCAAGCGGCCCTCCCCTTTCCACAGACATCCCAGAGAGCAAACTAGGTGAGCCTTGGCAGCTGCTCCTCCCCAACAGAGTTGAAGCCAGGTCACTGAGGAGCAGTGAGGGACGGAAGCTTTAGAGAGGCTGGTTTAGGCTCGATGTAAGGAAAAACTTCCTCATGGGCCACAGTGGAACAACGGGCCGGATGCCTCGGGAGGCAGTGAGCTCCATCTCACTAGAGTCCTGCAGGCAGAGGCAGACCACGCTGAGGACGGCTGCTTGGATGGCTGTTTTTTAATGGAATTTTTATTTTCTTTTTTCTTTTTCAATGAACAAGTATTACTTTTTTTTCCTCCCACCCACCTTCTCCTGTTCTTGAAAAGAAAAAGAAAAGCCAGACCCCTTGTTAAACAATATTCAGTCGGGCAAAGCAAATTCCCACATTAGCCACGTGAAAAACATACGGCTCAAGTGGCATCTCCAGTTCGTTGGGTACGTCAGGTCAGTCTGTCAATCAACAAAGCATTTATTCATAGCCTACTATGTGTTAAGTGCTCTGCTAAGGGCTGGGGCTACAAGAAAGGTCAAATGTTGATCTGATGTAGTATTTACAGTTCAGAATCAAAGCCAGGAAAGACCTGGGCTCAAATTCCACCTTTGTGACCATGGGCAAGAAGTCTCTTCTCTCTGACCTTCATTTTCCTCATCTCTATAATGGGGATGATCATGATATCCATAATACCTACCTGCCAGGGTTGCAGTGAGGCTTTGGTTAGACAGTGTCAAGTGTTTTTCAAACTTCCAAGTGTACTACTATAAGTATTAATTACATAGAGGATTCTTTTTCGGGTCTACTACATTTTGGGCTGAATGCACCCTGAGGTCATACTGACTTGGAGATTTAGTGATCCTAGGAAAGTCTCTCTGATCACAGTCAATAGGCATCCCTCAGTTTCCTCTGGTGTGAAGTGACAAAGTTTTTGTCCCCTAAGTTGGGCCAGTTCCATGAGGAACAGCATTGTTTATGCCAGGGCAGGGGCATCAGGGTTACGTTTTGGACACGTTTTAAGGTGGAGAAAGAGGGAGGGCAGATGGCAAAGCCCATGAAGGCCGGGCCTAGTGGCTTTGGCTCCTGGGGATTCCTGCCCCCTAGTCCTTGCTCACGTCCAGTCTGACTTGGGACTGGGTAGAGCGTCCATCCATCTAGTCTGGTCTGTTTCCCTCTTCCCCATAGACTCCCCTAGGCTTGCTCAGCTGGTTCTTCTGGTCTCTATTTCCCCAGGCTGCCCTCTCCTCTCTCTCTCTCCACTTTGTCCTGGTCAGCTGCAGCTTCTTCTGCCTCCTGCACTCAGCTCCCGGGGGCCCCATCTCTGCTCACCCTGGGCCCAGCTGCCTTAGAGAGGGTGTGAATGGAGTTTTAGCAGCACTCAGGGATCTGGGTTGCTGTTCCCCTGGGCTCAGTGCCAGCTGGAAGGAGCTCATTGGGTTGCAACCGACAGGCTGGGCTCCAGGGTTCTGGCTGGAATTCCCTTGGCCTCTTCCCTCCCCTCGGCAAGCAATCCATTCTTGCTTCCAGAGAGGTCAGTGGCCCCGTTTGAATTTTCCTCAGGTTTTATTTTTGGAAGGAGCCGTGTGCTGGGGAGCTGGTCTATTTCGGTGGCTCACCCCTGGGGGAGGTGTGAGAGCTGGGGCCCCTGGGGCTGGGCCCTGAATCTGGGCTGGCCTGGCCTAGCTTTCTCTCTCTAAGCTCTGAGAAACATGGGAGCCCAAGGAGAGAAGACCCTGTTCTAGCCTCTGCTCCCACCCCATCTTTGTTGTAACACTGTAGAACCTAGAACCCTAGCCAAGAACCCTTCCACCCTGGCTTGGCTAGGGTTCGATCTGCTAGCATAGAGATATGGAGTTGAGGGGTTCTGGGGGGCAGTCTAGGAGCTTGGGCCTGACTTTCCCACCCAAGTCAGGATTATTCGCCCCCTCCCCAACCAGGCAGGACCGTTTAGAGAGGCAATGTAGATGGGGTGTTGGGCCTGGAGTCAGTAGGCCCTGAATTCAAACCTGGCCTCATCTGCTTACTAGTTCTGAGGCCCTGGGCAATCACTTAATTAACCTTTCTAGGACTCAGTTTCCTTATCTGTAAAAGGAAAGGGTTGGAGTTATAGACTTAATGTCCCTTCCAGCTCTGTAGATATGATCTTATTACCAGTATGGCAGCCCCCAGAGAACAAGTTTCAGGGGCTCAAGCAATTGTTTGAGTTTTCCTTCTCTTTTCCTGGTGTCCCCTCCCCTCAACCTCCCCACCCGCCTCCACAAAAAACCACATCTGCTCATGGGGTCACCCTGTCCTGTAAGCCGCTCCCTTCTCCCAACCAGGCTGTAGAGCGCTCCCTGGGCAGCTTTCCCCCGTCCTCTCCTTGGCTTGAGCCTGGAAGGACCATGTGGTGTGAAGGCCCAGGTGCCCAGACCAAGAGCAGACCCCAGGCTAGGGGGACTCAGAGCTGAACTTGACATCACAGAGCAAAGAAGCCGATGAGCCCCTCCAGCTGGGGCCCTTCCAGCTGCTCCAGATGTCTCAGGAATGTGCTGAGTATAGAGCTATACCTCCATCATCTTCCATCCTTCCCTAGCCCCTGACACGCTCTTTCCTCCCCCACTCCCCCCTGCCCCGCCCCCAACTTCTTTTCTCTTTCATCTCTTTTTGGCAAAGGACCTGAGTAAAAAGCCAATCTTATACAGGACTTCTCCCTTCCCAGGACAGCCCCCACCCAGGCCCTGAAAGGACAGAAAAAAACAAAAACTGGCTTGTCTCTGCCAGGGAACACCACTTTGGACGCAGCCCTGGAGTGAGGGGCAGGGGTGGGGCCTGGGACAGAGAACACAGTCTGAGGGAGGGGTGTGTGTGTGTGTGTGTGTGTGTGTGTGTGTGTGTGTGTGTGTG
>NW_020954600.1:1725422-1737783 GCF_900497805.2 Vombatus ursinus
GTGTGTGTGTGTGTGTGTGTGTGTGTGTGTGTGTGTGTGTGTGTGAAGTCCAAAGATGATAGTTAATGAGATTACCCTAATGTGGAACTGATTTCCAGCTCTGGGAAGAAGAATTATGGCTTTGGAAGGAGCAGAGGGCAGAGAAGGGCCTCTTCTTTCCAAAGCCAAGGATCCCAGGCCTAGCCAGGGGAGCCCAGGGCCCACCCCTGCTGGGTTGGATGGGAGACTGATAAGAGCAGGTCAAGGAAAGACTTCCTCATCAGCTGGGTGGCCCGAGTGGCTTTGGGGTTTCAGAATAGGAATGCTATTGGCTCAGTTTGAAAGTTTGAATCCTGGCACCTGAATGGCAAGGGGAAGGGAGCTTTCTGGGCCTGAGGTTCTCCTGCTTCTCCCACAGAACTTGTGGTACTGAAGCCATAAGTACATCTCTTCCTGCTCCATCCTCAGAGGCCAGAACAGAGGCAGGACCATGGCAGAGGGAGGGAAGCTGGGGCATCGGGCACAGAGAAGTCTGGCTCTGCTATCCTATCAGTGGGTGGTTCAGGTTGGGGCCAATCCTCATGCCCCACTTAGCACCCCTGTTCCCGAAGCCTCCCAGAACCTTACAGGAGGGAGTGGCCTTCAAGGGAGGAGCAATTGGCCTCATCTCCAGCTCTGGCCGGCTCTCAATGCCTCTGTTAGCTCTGATCTTTTGCGATGGGACTAGCTGGTGGGGACACTGTGCTCTTGGCCCAGCATAGGAAGTCAAATGAAAGCATGGGGTGGATGGTGGAGGAGAGAGAGGAGCTGGGGTCAGATTGAGGTTTGGGTCCTTTGGTTTCATAACGTGCCTGGGTGATGCTTTGTTCCCTGGCAAGGTCAGATCCAGGGCCTGAGCTCAATGGCCCCACCACAAGAGGGCAGAGGACATCTCTAAGGACCCTTCTAACTGAATCTATGGTCCCATGGCTACCCCCCAAAAAGGGCTGACCAGGGACCACAGTGGAATATAATTATACAATGTGTGCTAGAGACCCTGAGGTCTGAGATCGAGGCTGGCATGGAGCAGGTGAGATTTTCTCTAAAGAGCCACTCCAAACCCTCTCCCTGTGCTTTATAGAGATAGGGCAAAGCTACCCTCCCATTCCTTAGAGGGGAGCAGATCACCCCAAAACCTTCCAAGAGAAGTAAAAAACCAAACGTGTAAAAGTATAGAATTTAGAGCAAAGAGGAGCCTTAGCTATCATCTATAGGAAACTGAAGCCCAGAGGGGAAAGTGACTCACCCAAGGTCACTAGGGTAACGAGCCCGCCTTCTGGGATGACAGCTTTTTGAGGCGAGGTCTAGAGGCTGGGAGGTCCCTTCCTTCCAGTCAGCCCCATGCAGGGGACGCTGACATCAGGGCCTGAGGCTTCCTAAAGCCCCTGTCTTTTATTTCAGCTCAACAAGGGTGGCTGAGCAGACTGTAACCCTGACCTTGGAGGAATAGCCACACTATGGTGTAGTTTCTAGGACACAGACTCTTAGGACCTCAGAGGACATCTAGTCTACCCTCTTCATTTTACAGATGGGTAAACTGAGGCCCTGGTGGCAGAGATGAGATCTGAATCTTGGTGCTTTAAATCTCAAGTCAGTACTCCTCCACATTCCTTTGCTTAAGAGGTCTAGCTCTGGGGTCAGAAGGTCTGGGTTTGAATCCTACTTCAGACACTTTCTAACTGTTTAACCTCTGGGAAATGACTTCAGTTCTCTCTAAAGTGGGGATAACAAGCCCAGTACTACCTACCCCACAGAGTGTTGTAAGAGATGAACTTTGCAAGCTTTAAACCCTATGCTAATGTGCTTTCATGCAAATGGCAGATCCGGTTATTATGAATATCAGAGGTCATCATGTTTCTCCAAGGTTGACATCTCTGTCTCAGCCAGGGCCCAAATTATTCGCCAGAGGGTAGAATTAGTTTTGTTTTGTTTTGGAAAGGGGGTCCCCTAGCTAGAGCTCTTTCCATCCCCCAAATGGCTACCTTGCAGAGACAGCCCCAGCAGTTTCTAGGCTATGTACCCAAAGCAGGAAAACTCTCCAAAGGGCACGTGTCCTGTGACTGCATGACTGAGGCGGCCTCCTGGGCAGGTACACTGACCTTGGCCTTGTTACCAGGTTGGTGCCATTGGACAGAAACTGTGGCCAAGCAGTGGGGACCGAAGGCTTTGAAATCCAAGAACAGAAAGGGCTTTATAGAATGTTCCTTTGACACATTCTATCTGAATGTCATAGCTTGTGGCCACACTCCACCTGGCAAGCTCACCCAGCCTCCCTGACTCTCTCTTCCTCCTTTCCCCATATACCCCAGCCCAGCTCAGGCTCTGCCACTCACCCTGCATCTATCCACAGCAGCCTCCATGCTACACTCTGCAAACCTTCAGGCTCTACATAAATGCTAGCTCTCCAATCCTTAGTTTCCCTATCTGAAAGATGACTATATAGCATCTGAGGATTCTAGATTCTAACATTCCTCCCATTTCTGCTCGCCCCTTCCCCCCATGTCCTCATGTGTATGCTATAAACAGGAACATTTTTAGGGGAAAGGAGCAAGGGCATCAGCAGGAGAGAGGGGCCCTGAAAAGATCATGGAGGGTGCTTTCCATTCAAGGAATTGCTAGAAGGGAGTTCCAGCTCTTTTCAGGGAGGGATGGATGTGGATGAAAGGGAGGCTGCCTGCCTGTGTGTGTGTGTGTGTGTGTGTGTGTGTGCATGTGCGCAAGCTCTGATGAATGCATTCCATATCACAGGACCCCAAGATTGTCCAATTTGGAGCTGGACAGATCCTTAGACAAAGGCTAATCCACTTCCATTTTAGAGATGAATGAAATGAGGGCCCAAGAAGTTAAATGACTTGCCCAGGGTCACACAGGCAGTTAGTGGTCGAGTCAGGATTTGAACCCAGTTCCTATGACTTTGGAGTCTTGCCACCATAACACATTGCCTCCTAGGAGAGCTCCCCTGGATGGACTAAAGCTCACTGTATTGGGGCCAAAGTCTGGAGTGCAGCTGGAACTCAGGTGGGGCCAGGAACTGGGTCAGGGCAGTCCTGGCCTTCCCGGAGTCTTGGCTCACAGCCAAGGCAGGTCAGCAGCTTGGAGCTAATGTCATGAGACCACCTCCAAGGGTTCTCTCACTAAAAGCTCACACATGGGAATCCTAAACCATTAGGAGAATGGATATAGGGCTGCAAGGGACCTTCCTCATCTAATCCAATCCCTTCCTTTTATAGATAAGGAAAGTGGGCACCACAGAGATTAAAGGATTTGTCTGGGGTGGCACAATTAGCCAAGATTCAAACCCAGGTCCTCCGACCCCAAACCCAGTGTGATTTATCAATGCTGTCCCACATTGGGCAGGTAGGCATTAGGGGAGCACCCCATGATCTTGCAAACCCGAAGTCTGAGCACCTTGCTACTGACTAGTGGTGGGTCAAGTGCAGGAAGAGAAGAGAAAAATCCCGGGGAGTTCCCTACCATTTTTTAGGGCGTCGGGACCCTTAGTCGGATAAGTTCGCTACTCCTGGCCAGCTCCCACTGCTGAAGTACAGACATTCCAGGTTGAGACTACAGGCGCAGAGTATCACTGCTGCAGTTTGAAGTGGTGATACAAAGAGAAATCTGGTCTCAATAAGGTGGAGAAGGAAGATGCAGACCAAATGGATCTGAGATTAAGAGCCCCGGTCTGTCCCGGGTAACCAAAGGGTCCTTCTGGTAGCAGCAGGACCAGGCAACTTCTCTGCTGGACTCCCTCCAATGCAGTAGCCCCAGCACGACTCGGGCACTGAAAGCCAAGACCTCACTCCGTGTGTAGAGAAGGCAACCCTCTCTGGAAAGTCTTGGACCATCCCCAGATCCCCTCGTCTGGGTCCCTGGCCTCTTCTCCCTACCCCACCGATTGTTCCCAGGCTGAAGCAGGGAGGTCACAAATGGACCACACCTCAGAATGTCATAGAAAAGGGGAAGAGCTGGAGGCTGCCAGCTCTGAAGGCTGTGCCCAGTGGCTCGGTGTTTAGAACTGAGCGCTAACGGAGGCCAGGGCCACAGATCAGACTCCACAGAAGTGAGCAGCTTTTGTTCCCCACGCTCAAGACAAATCCAAATCTAGATCAACTATCCTTTTGTACCATAGCAGCATCCATCTGCAGCTGGAAGGCACTTCAGAGATCACCTCGTCCACAGCCTTCATTTTACAGAGAAGGAAACCGAGGCCCAGACAACTTGTGTCTTGCCCAAGGTTGGGTAATTAGCACATGGCAGAGCCAGCATTCCCACTCAAGTCTGGTGACTCTCCGGGGTTCAGGACTACCAAGTTCATGATTATTCCTACTTTACTACACATGGGTGTACAACACAGAGTGTCCTAAAAGTTTTAGTGCCTTTGGCTTACATTAAAGACGTTTGGGACACCCTATATTCATCAGCAAACTTGTTTCAACTCCCTGATTAGTCTCTATTCTCCTAGAGGGCAGGCGCCTCTTTATACCCCTCCCCCACACCTCTGCACAGTGCTTTGCTCGTATTGAATGTTCAATAAATGTTTGTTGAATGAGTGAATGAATGGATTTGAATGACCCTTGGGTCTCCTCTTGGTCCCAAGGGGGATTTGGGTCTAAGAGTATGCATGGCTCAATTCCATCTCTACCATGAGAATAGATTGGAGTTTATTGACACTATTCCATAGTAAGGGACTGCTCTTCTGGAAGATGTGTGATTGTGGGAGGTCTAGAATTGGAGAGCAGAGCCCCGCATAGGGAACCCACGAGTCAGGGTTTTTCCAACAGTCATACCATCCTATTTGGTCTAGGACCTGGGGAAGTAGTATCCAAAGCCAAGAAACATAGCCCAGCACCGAAATCCTAAATCCTGGGACAGGGGCACCTTAGCTCAAGCCTGAGGGGGGAACCTCAGGATGATGACCTCCTGTCTAATGGCTTCAGCCAGTGTCTCAGGTCTCCTCAGCTAGGTACCTCTCCTCTATGGGAGCCCTGAGTTAAAAGGATACACATTTTAATAGAAGGACCCTAAACCTCACTGATTTCTGAAGTCCCCATAACTTTACATTGGTAATTTGGGGGTTGGGGGTAGGGGTGTGCCCTTGCTCTTTTAATTCTCCCAGAAGGCACAGGAAGGAGGGAGATTAAGGGCACTGGGACCAGACTCCGTGCTCTCTCCCTTTTCCTGGGCCAAACCCTGGATACCTCTGACACTCACATCCCCCACCTCCCCCATCTGTTGGGAAGTTAATGAGTTTACTGTGTAAACATCCTCACAGGCAGCTTCCTGCTGCTCCCCTCTAAGACAACAGCTTTCACTCCAGTGCAATGAAACGCAGCCCCAGCTCCCACCCACCCCACCTTCCTACTCTCCCAGCTGGGGCCCTTCCTGGATCAGAGGGGCCATTTCCTGGGTTGGAAGGCTCCTTTTAGGATCTGGGGGAGGTCCCAGGTCTGCTCACCCCCTTCCTTAGTCAGAAACCCTAAACATGGAGGGACAGGGAGACCCAAAGACCTAGTCTCTGCCATATAAGTAATACCTACTCTATTCTGCCTTGAATCCTTCCCTATTCCTACTCACCGGTACCCAGGCTCTTTCCCGTAATCTTCCAATTGCCCACGGAGCACAAGAGGGGATGTCGAGGAAGGCTGTATTCCAGGGGCTTTCATCACGGGGCTTTGGGGAGGTGCAGGGAAGGGAGAGGGGCCCGTGATTCCTCAGCAAAGGACACAGACCAGCCTCTATTTTTATTCTTTCTTTTTTTCCTACCCCTTATTTTCAAAAGAGTCAGCTAATACCCTGCTCTCCAGTTTCCTTATTTCAACATAAGAGCTTACAATCTTTCTCTACTCTTTCACTCAGCGGAAATTCTTTTCTCCTTTCCTTCAAGAGTATTTGCATTTGGTGTAATGGGAAAGGACCCTGGCTGGGGGAACCAGATTTGAAGCCCATCCGTCTGGCTTATTCCCTGTGCCACTTTTGGCAAGACAATTCACCCTCTTTGGGCCTCAGTTTCCTCATTTGTAAAATGCAAGGCTTGAGATCCCTTTTAGATCAATGAGGCCCTGGGGAGAAGAGGAGAGAGACTTCTCAATAGGATCCCTAGATGCCATATAGTTATTTTACAGATAGGGAACCTGAGAACTGGAAAGGATAAGTCATAATAACAGCTAGCATTTATATAGACCCCTAAGGTTTGCAGAGTCAGTATGACCTAGCGGATAAATAACAGGCCTTGAAGTTACAAAGAGAATGTCTTCCTCTGACACTTACTGGCTGTATGACCATGGACAAGGCACCTAATCTCCCAGTGGCCCTAGCAACTCTCTAAGACACTAAGTTGCAAAGAAGGTGCCAATCTTCATCAGTAGAAGGAGTTTCCTCCCCTAAGAGGTCCCCATCCAATGACATCACAGGTCTATTAAAGCTTTGGAAGCACTTTATATATGTTGCCTCACCTTCACGACAGCCTGTTGTAATAATAAGGTGCTATGATAACAGAGTACCTACCTTGCCGGGTTGTTGTGAGGATCAAACGAGATAATATTTATTTATTTATTTTTAAAAGCACTTAGCACAGTGCCTGGCACATAACAGGTACTATACAAGTGCTTGCTCCCTTACTATTCCCATTTTACAAATGAGAAAACTAAGGACTGGAGTGGGAAAGCAAAAATAGTGCTATGTTATGTTTATATTGGACTTTCATACCTCACAATAACCCCGTGAGGTATCAGAGCAGGTATTCTTTCACCCAATTTCCCAGATGGGGAAACTGAGTCCCAGAAATGTTTTGCCCAAGGGTATATAGCTAGTTAGTGGCAGAGCTGGGATCCAATTGTCCTTATTGTCAGTTTGATGCTGTGTTTACTATGCCAAGGTTTCTCTTCCTTCCCTCAGATATCACCCCCTGCTACACCTCCCCATCTCTGAACCCGAAGGCTTCTCCCAACAACCCTGTCTGATCATACCCAGGTGAGATTCTGTGCTACCCCAGAATGAAAGCTCCTTAGCCTGAACTTCTCCCTTGTCACAGCCCCTGGACCTGGTGCCCCTTTCCACTGGGACTGGGCTATGAACCAACCAAGCAGCTGGGGGTGAAGGACTGAATGGGGAGCTGAAAGTCTTCTGCTGAGTTTATTTAGAAGAAAGTTACAATTCAGGGGCAGAGCCAGGAGCCTCCCCACCTTCCTATCCCTGCTGAGAAGGTAGTTGGTGCCTGTGAGCAGCAAGGTGAATCCCCACCCCCTCAACCTTTTCCATTCTTCCCCCCGGTTGTGCTTGGAAGCTAGGATCAAAGCTGGTCATCTTAAGGGGAGTAGATTGAGAGAGAGTGAGAAGTGCAAAGGATCTAAGAATTCAGCTAATCCAGGCATATCCCTGAGAATCCATGGGGAAAGAAAGCGAAGAGAACATTTTTTCTTCCAGGTTGTCCAAGGAGCAGCAGGATCCAGAGTCTCTGGAAATCCTTGCCTAATACGGAGCTCATCCTGGAGAGACCGTCCCACCCCTTATAGTGAGAAGAGACCTCATTCAGAAGACAGTACGAAAGAGCACTACTAGGGACTGGCTGGGCACCTGGATGACTGGCTCCTCTTTGGGTTCCAAGGGAGCCCAAAGGTACAGTGGCCAGCGCATTGAACTGGAAATCAGGAAGCTCTGGATCTGAATCCCAACTCGGACCCTTAACAGCTATCTGGTCCTGGATAAGTCACTCTGCTACTTATTACCTTCATGCCCTAGGCCACCAAGTCACTTCATCTCTCTGAGCCTCAGTTTCCCAATCTATAAAGTGGGGATAATAACAGTACCTACCTCACAGGTGTGTTGTCAGGATTTAATGAGATAACATAAGAAAAGCATTTTGCAGACCTCAAAGGGCTATATAAATGCCAGCTGTTATTACTAATCACAAGCCAGAGAGGCCACGAATCCCGCTTGTGTTTCTCAGAGTTGTGTCAGACATCAATTGATTTACAGTATGGAGCTAGTCTGCTTTGCTTCTTTTTCTCATTAGCAGAAGACCATCTCATAGACTTAAAACTGGAAGGGGCCTTAGAAATAATATGATTTGACTTCTCCTCCCCTTTCATTTTGCAGATGGGAAAACTGAGGCATAGGGAGATGAAGTGACTTGCCTGAGGTCATTCAAGTGGTAACAGAACTAAGAATAAAACTCTGATCCCCTGACTTAATAGCCAGTCCTCTGCCACATATTCCTCTGCAAATTCATTCATTCATTCATTCGTTCGTTCATTCATTCATTCATTCATGCATTCATTCATTCATTCATGCATTCAGCTAACATTCATTGAGGACCTATGCTGGTGCTGTGCAGGCAATCGAAGGTGTATAAGGCATAATCCCCACCCTCAAGGAGCTTACTGTCTGATGAGGCATTTACAATCTGGCCAGTACCCTATTACCAACCTCACCTTTCCCTTCCCTAACAAGGGACAATTTCTCCTGTTGGGAGGAGGTGCAGGGTGGGATTCCCCCCCCCCCAAGATGCCAGGGTATTGAGCTCTCTACTTTTTCTGGAAAAGTTCTCAGAGTCCACTTGCTGGCTTGGTACCTAGGGTAGTTGGGTCCTGAGAAAGGCCTGGGTGGGCCTGGAGGACCCAGGGGAACTTGGCCCCTGGATGAATTAACCTGCAGGGATCTTGTCTGGACCTATTTCCAAGCCACAGGCAGACCTCCAAGCCACGCAGGGTCCTGAAATTTCAACTGGGCAGGTCCCTCCAAAGCCAAATATTTTCTCCCGTGACTGAGCTCACGCCCTGCCCCCATCCCCCTCCACTCACCATCAGGGCCTTAGGGCCGAGCCAGCTAGAGGGAGGACACATTTCCTTGGGGAGGGGAAGAGAGAACGCCAGCGTTCTCTGCCCACTGTCATCCTTTTCTTACAAAGGGGTGTGCAGGGCTGGTCCCTGAGCTCTGTCCTGGAGGTCTTTCTTGTTATTCTGCCCTGGGTTGGTGAGGAGTCGGCACGCAACATCTCCCGAGCGACTGGTCTGGCATTGATCCAGGTTGTGTCCCCGAAGGGGTGCCAGGCTCAGCCTTTCTCTGGCTTTCAGCAGACTACCCCCTCCCACCTCCCTCCAAGATCAGACTGTGCCTTTTGCTCTGGGGACAAAAAGGGGGAGATAGGGTGGGGACAGGGGTGGAGTGGGGGGAGGGAAGGGGAATCATCCGAGCTTCTTTCCTCGGGTCAGAACGGCCCTATTGCCACGAGAGACCTTCTCCCCACCCCTCCCTCGGAAGCTCCGGAGTCCCCGGAGCTAGGTAGAAATGCAACCTCAGACGGCACCCCCGGGGTTAGAGCTGGATCCCGGGCAGCGGTTAGATCTCAACCTCTTGAAGTCGGGTTCCCAGGCCAGTTGGCCTTGAAAGGAAACCAGGTTCCAAGTGGGGGGAGGTGAGGGAGAGGGTCACAACTGCCCCCTCCCAGGGCGGACCACTGTTTCCACTGCCAGCATCCACCCCCTCCGCGACGGGCCAAGGGGCTGAAGTGGGTAACATGTCACTGAAAGAGGCTAAGCGCCAGCGAGTTGACCCCGAGGGTGGCTCTGGGCTCTGGTACTGCTTCCCTCCTACCCTAGCCTCCTTCCCTGGGTCACCTCATTTTTCCACTCGGGCTATAAATGCTACTCCCACCCGTCCTGCCCCTCCCTCCAGGAGGCTGGCCCCCGCACAGGTCGCAGCTGCTGTACCCCGGGGGGCGCCAGACGGCGCCAGGGGGTTAGAGCTGGGTCCTCTGCCTGCCTCCGTGGTGTGCGTGTGTGTGTGTGTGTGTGTGTGTGTGTGTGTGTGTGCGCGCGCGCGCTCAGCAGCGGGGGAGACGAGTGGCCGCGGGGCGCAGACCCCTTGCCTTCCTTACCGCATTGCTCAGGAAATCCGCCTCGTTCAGATCTCCCAGGTCCAGAAAGCTGGAGCCTGGGAAGAGCCTGTCTGCTGGGAAGGGTTCTAATACGGCGTCCATGGTGTCTGGCTTCGGGGGCCCCCGGGAGGTGATGCGGACAGAACACCCCCTTTCCTGCCCGGCTCAGTCAGTCCAGCGCTGCGGCGCGTCCAGGCCACCAAGCTCGCCTTCAGGCTGGCAGCTCTCCAGCAAGCACCCGGCAACCTTGGGGTCTCGTCTGGCTGGGGGCGACGGCGACAGCGGTGCAGCCGGAGTGTGGGCTCAGGGCGCTGAAGCCGGGAGGCTCAGGGCATCCGCGAGCCGCCGGCAGGGCAGCGGGGCTCCCGGCGCACGGTGGGCATCTCTCCTCCACCCCGGGCAAAGCTAGGCTCCATGAGGAGCAGCTGGGGCCGGAGACGTGGGGGCTCCCGCCCCTCCCAGGGGCTGGGCGGGAGCCGGGAACGGGGGAGCTGCGGACTCCCCCGGGACTGGGTGGGAGCCGAGCTCCAGCTCTCTCCTCTCCAGCTCCCTCGGTGCGTTTCTCCCCTCCGCACTCTACTGTCACTTTCCCAGTCTCCGAAGCCGGGAAACCCAAGCTCCGCCAGCCTGGCTCGGTTGCCACGCCCCCACCTCCTCAATATTCAGGAACCTTCTTCGTAGTAATAAGATTGGGGGTGTGCCTTATCTCCCAGACCCATCCCTTAAAGAGGCAGCAACGCGTCGAAGACCAACCCTTCCATTCCTTTTCTCTGCGCGCAGAATGCTTGCCCTCGAACGAGGGCAATGATTAATGATGACTTGAGACGCTGTGGTACTCGAAGGGAAATCAGTATCAGGCACTGGACAGAGGGTTCAGCTAAGAACTCCTTCAGCTAAGGAGTCCTCAGCAGGTGGCCACAGACCCTCAGCTTCTTCGTTGCCGTGCCAGCCTCCCTCCCCTGGCACTAATTGGCAAGTGCCAGGCATTTCCATTCCAGCTGTTTTATGATAACAGCAGTAGAAAGGAACCGAGTTAGAAAATTCCAGGTCATTGTTCCTTCACCAAACAGGATATGTCTATATCCTGCCTAACATAATGCCTTGCACATAGTAGGGACTCAGATTCTGTTCAACTGCACAAAATCTTTTCACCAGCACTACTTTAGCCGGTCCTAGATGTAGTTCATGGCATCGTAGGTTTGTCATGGGGAAAAAAAAAAATAAAACAAAAAACCAAACAAGAGGTTTTTCAGTCCAGTCTGTCATTTCGCCAAAAAGGAAACTGAGGCACAGGGAAGGGAAATGATTTGCCCAAGAGCCTAGGTCCTGTGACTGGGGGCTAGGGAATGGGTAGCGTAGGCAGGGAGGTGGCTCAGTGGATAGGCCACTGGGCCTGGCATCAGGAATATTTGAGTTCAAATCCAACCTCAGACACCAGTTATGTGACCCCTGGGTAAGTCACAACCTCTGTTTGCCTTAATCCACTGGAGCAGGAAATGGCAAACCACTCCACTATCTTTGCACAGAGTCATGAAGAATCAGACATCATTGAGTGAGAAGCAGAGGCTGAAGACAGAGAAAAGAGATTGAATTCAATTTGATTCAGCATTTACTGAACGCCTACTGTGTTCAAGGTTCTCTGCCAGGCGGGGGAGAAATGGATTGTGTTCTAGTTGTTGAAGGAACAGTGACATGGAATTCCTCGCCTCCAAATGCTCTTTCTAAGGTCGCTTCTCGTTTTAAGGAGAGGCAGCACGGATTTATGATTCCTTTTGGAAAACCAGGGCTGCGTTTGGACGTCCAAAGTCTGTGGCCTTGGGCAAATCAGCTCATCTCTAAAGCTCCTTTTCTCATCTGGAGACAAAGAACAGCAGTATCCTACTGAACAGGGAGAGTGCTGGACTTAGAATCGGGAAGGCTGGGTTCAAATCTCACTCCAGACACTTCTTACTGACTGTTACTTTACTGGGAAATAGAAGGGCTAACATTTGCAGCGACTGCCTCACAAGAGTTGTCCTGAATATCAAAGGATAATCATGGGTGGAAAAAAAATCTCTGTAACCTGCATGGAGGGCCTGTCTTTGCTGGTGAAAGCACCTCCCAGGAAGTCCTGGAAGGGACATCGAAGGTCACCTAAACTATTTTAGAGATGAGGGTACTGAGACTCAGAAATGACAAGAATTGCTTAACACAATCACATAGAAATAACACCGTAACACATAGAGGGTTTGGAATAAATGTTGATTGATTGACCAAAGGACAAGGAAGTCCTTTCTTGGCATTTCTGCCTTGGCCCTCAGAATTTCGCCACCTTCCCCTGCATTTAGCCAGTTCCCCAGAACTAGCTGGGGGACATTCTAATTCATAAAACAGCAAACCCACCTGGAGAAGTCACTCCGCAATCAGCTGACAACCCCCCCCCCCCCCCCCCCCCTGGTGGTGAAAAAACAGGAAGAGAGAAAACAATAG
>NW_020954600.1:1737883-1759366 GCF_900497805.2 Vombatus ursinus
CCCCCCCCCCCCCCCCCCCCCCCGGCACTTCACACACACACTCCCCACCATCCATCATCGAAGGCACCAGCTCCCAGGAACAGCTTAATCTCCTGGAAAGGATTGATAAACAATAGCTGGGCACCTGAGCAAACTGGGTGTTGTCTAGAAGGGGGGCCTCTAAGGGTGCAGGGTGCACAGTTTCTGCCCAGAAGCCATTAAGAGGATTAAATTCTGTCTTTGCCTGTGGTTTTTAATGGGCACAGGAACCGGAAGTTCTTTCAGGAATCTGTGTATCATTGAAGGTGTGAATGTCTGTCCTTATTACACTTTTCTGTAAAAAGCATGAGATCATGAGAAGGGGTGGGAGTGGGAGTGAGGTCAGGGTTTGGAGATGCTGTTGTTCTACCAAAGCTTATGGTATGATTATGTGTCATTCATTCATTCACTCATACATTCGTTCATTCAGCAGACATTAAATGCCTATTTTGAGGGTGAGAGGAAGGGTCTTCTAGGTAAAGGGAAAAGAAGGTAAGTCCAGGACATTTTTTTTTTTTTTAAGGCAATTGGGGTTAAGTGTCTTGCCCAGGGTCACACAGTTAGTAAGTATCAAATATTTGATTTGAGACCAGATTTGAACTCAGGTCCTCCTGATGTTAGGGTCAGTGCTTTATCCACTGCGCCACCTAGCTGCACCAAGTACAGGGCATATTGAAGGGCAGCATATATCCAGGCTGGCTGGAGTACAGAGAATCATATGGAGAGTTATAAAGAAGGCTAGGAAATTGGGTAATCAAAGATTTTGGAGGACCTCAAATGCCAGGCAAAGAAGTCAAAACTTAGCCTGGTGGGCAATGGAGTGTCATTAAAGATTTGTGAGCAGAGTAAGGACATGACCAGTTCAATGCACTAGAGCAATCAATCTAGTGGAGAGAAGGACTGATGGTGGGTAAGAAAGTTCAGAGAAGGCCTATCAGGAGTCTAACAGGCCTCATTGGCTTGGTGATGGCCCCAGGAGCAGGGGAAGGGGTGGAGGAGAGAGCTTTTCCAGAACTGAAATTAACAGAGACTAGTGACAGCTTGGATGAGTTGATGGAGAGAGAAGAGCTGAAACCCAAAGTCTAGGACACGGGAGGCAGGATTGCCATGGATAGAAATGATGAAGACAGATGGCGGGGCAGATCAGTTCTGAACCCCATCGGGAGATCATAGCATCACGGACCTAGAGCTGGAAGGGAAACTTTTCACAGATGAGGAAACTGAGGCCTAGGTAACTTATGTGACTTCCCCAAAGCCACTCTGGTAGTAAGCATCTTACCAAAACAGGATTTGAATCCAGATCCAGAGCCAGTGCTTATTACTGGAACCATCATGAGGGACCTAAGAGGCCATCTCTTTATTATTGGGCTAACATCCAGACGGAGCTGTCTACTTGTGGGACATGTGGGTGTGGGTTTGGAAGAGAGAGCAGAGCTAGAGATGTAGGTTTGGGAGTCATCTGCCCAGTGGTGGGAGTAAAGGAGAATGCCGTGTCATGGGACCCTGTTGATGCAGCCACAGAAATGGAGAAGTGAATTTCTAGATGCCTTAAGCCGATCGGATCCTCTTTGGGCAGCGGGAGGCACAGCTGGTCCTCATTCTCCCCAGATTCATTCCAGTTGTCCAAGTAGGAAAACTCCCTTTGGGATGATGGACTTGATTTGGGGGAACGCTCTCCCCCCAAAGTCTGAACTTCTCAAATTGCTTCAGCAGGTGTCCTGGGCAGGGACTGGGGTCCACAGGATGGGCCAAAAGAACCCTTCTGCCTGGGGGCGACTGGAAAGTGGGCCACATTCCTCCTGGTCTGCTCTGTAATTAGTCACACAGGCACCATTTAAGTGATTGGGGAAGATTACAGAGTTTCAGAGAAATAGGATTAGAGTTTCCTCTTTCTTGATTTGTACCCAGGTGAACACGGTAGGAAATCATCTAAATTAATCCTGTGGAGACACTCTGGTCTCTGTACCTCTGTGAAGTCTGTGAGAGCAAAGCTCCCAGGAGGAGGGTAGGGAAAGGAAGAGTGAGAAGGAGAAAGAAGAGAAATGGAGTCAGGTGGAGGGGCTGGGATCCAATTTCGTCCAGTCCAGTCCAGAAAGCATCTCTCCTAAGTGCCTGGCTAGGTGCTGACCCTACAAAGACCAAGTGATAAAACAGTACCTCCCTTCAAGAAGCTTCCATTCTACAAGGGGTGTACATAAATGAGAAAATACATAAGAAGCAATGGGATATGGTGAATACAGGGATGATGTTGGAGTTGGGGAGAGCTAGGTTCAAGATCTACCTCTGACATACACTGGCTGTGTGACCCTGGGCAAGTCACTTAACCTCTTAGTGCTTGAGGCATTAAGTACCTCAATAATTTCTAAAAGGAAATGATATTAGAAGTTTTTGAAGTGGAATTATATCACAATAAATTTTTTAAAAGAGTTGATGACATGTTCATGTATACACACATATATGTATATATGTCTATGTGTGTGTATATACATATATACACACATATATACATATATGTAGGTAGGTCAGTAATGAGAGTAAAACCAGAGCCTGTGTGGCCCACCAGAAGTGACCCATGGTCCAGCAGACATCAGTACCCTGTTTGTCCACAAAACATATATATGTACACCCCTTCTGAACTATGCCTCTATCTTGTACACTCAGACAAGGGCTGGATTCCCAGAAGGCACCTGCTACTTCCAGGTTCTAGGGTTTATACTCCTAATATTAGAATAGCTCATAAGCCCCATTAGTGGGCTCACCACTAACTATCAGCCAGTAGACACAATTTTTGCTGTTGTTGTTATCATTTGGTCATTTCAATCATGTCCAACTCTTTGTGACCCCATTTGGTGTTTTCTTGACAAAGATACTGAAATGGCTTCTCCAGCTCATTTTACAGATGAGAAACTGAGGTAAGTCGAGGTTAAGTGACTTGCCCAGGGTCACACAACTAATATCTAAGTTTAGATTTGAACTCATGTCCTACTGACTCCAGACCCAGTGTTTTATCCACTGTTTTCTAATCTAAGCATTCTCTGCACTAATGAAATTCCTATCCATAGGTCCGGTCCCTACACATAGAGATATAGACATCTATACCAATCAACAAATGTGTATTACTTACTATATGTCAGGTATTGTGTTAAGCACTGAGAATACAGTCAGAAGTAAAACAGACCTTCCTTTACATTCTAATAGGGGAGATAACATGAACATAGTGTTTTTAAGAATATACAGAGGATATACAAAAGGACTATGAGGTGGTTTTGGGGAGGGAAGGCATGAGCAGCTTCTGGGATCAGGAAGGGTTTCATGTAAGAGAACCTATAACCATCTTGATGATGATAATGGCTAGCATTTATATGATGCTTTAAGATTTGAGAAATACATAACGTACGTCATCTCATTTTATTCTTGAAGCAACCCTGTGAGGTAGGTGCTATTATTATCCCCGTTTCACAGATGAGGAAACTGAGGCCCATGGGTCTCTCATGCCGGTGGGCTTTCGGACTCAGTTTTCTTTCATTCACAAAGGACGAATGACTTGTCCAGGGTCATGTGGATATGAAAGGCAGGAATTTGGCAAGGAATACAGGCAAGTCCAGCACTGTCTCCTACACCACTAGTATGTGTCTGTACATGTCTTATTTATGGAAATTTGAAAAGAAGAGAGGGCAATACTACAATATAATACTATGCTAACAGCCTGAGGGAACAGAAGAGGGCTCTTCTAGGAAGCTCAGCTGAGCTTCAATCTTGAAGGAAAATAGGAATTTGAAGAGGTGGATAGGAGGAGGGAGTACCTTGGAGCCTTGTGGTACAGCCAGTGCAAAGACCCTGAGGGGGGAAATGCCAAGGTGGAGGGGTAGCTAATAAGCCAGTTTGGCCAGAGGGCACTTTCTAAGTTCAGTAACGTGGAGCAAGCCTGAAAACAGGTTGGAGCCAGGTCCTGAAGGGCTTGAAATTCAAGGCTGGGGAGTTTTGTGTTAACCACTGAGCACAGAGGAGGAGAGAAGGAGAGAGAAGGGGAAAGAGGGAAGTAAGGGAGAAGGGAGAACTGGGAATGGCGTAGAAAGTGAGAGGAGACAGAAGGACAGAGGGACCAGGTGGAGAGCCAAAGAGAACGAGGGAGGAAGGGAAGGGCTGGGCAGAGGCAGAGGGCAGAAAGAGCCAGACTCAGAGGGGATGAGAATAGTCATTGAAACACCAAGCCAGGATGAATAAACCTGCCCAAGGCCAGCCCCACCCCCACCCCTTCTATTTCCTGGTTCACTTTCTCTAATATGGTTGGGATTTTTTAAAAAAAAGTCTCCTGGATATTTCCAACAAGAGGATTTTCTTTCTTTCTTTTTTTTTTTTTAAAGAGCAGAAGTCATTTCTGTTTCCTTTTTAAATACATACATATAATATTTATTTCCAAAAAAGCAAAAGAACATTATACAAGTTTTAAATGTACATTTTTTTTTTTGCAGTAAAAGATCTCAATTATGCATCGTCTTGAAAAACTTCTGAACTGAGAAGGTTTTTCTCCGCTCCTCTTCCCCAGTTCCAGGTCCAGGCACCGGCCTGGACTGCCCTGGCCACCTCCTTTGTTGATTCAAGAATCATTTAGCACCCCCTGTATGCAAAATGCTGGGCTCAGGGCAGAGTCGCTCTCTAGCTTGAGAAGAAGCCAAAAATAATCCAAAGGAAAAGATTGAATTTGGTGTCAGAGCATTAGAGATTTTAGAGCCACAAGGGATCCTTAGGGAAAGTCTAACACCCTCTCCCTTTCGGTTTACATATTGTTTCCACCCGTAGATTGTAAACTCCTTGAGGACAGAGATTATTTCTTTTTGTCTCCATGTTCCCATTACCTAACACAGTGCCTGGCACATAGTGGGGCCTTCATTAAATGTTTGTTGAATTGAATTAAATTGATAAATTCCTGTTGATAAATTCTTAGAGTCATGGTATCTCCTCACTTCACTCTCAGATGATGGCTCTGAGCCCAGTTCTCTATTTTCCTCCCTGTTGGTTCAGGACCCAATCTCTAGCTCCTTCTCTGTATCAGAAAGGGCAGAGGCTCCAGGTCAGAGCCTAGGCTGGGCCTGCCAGGAACCACTGGACCCTCAGCCTAAACCTCTTCTGGCTCCTGGCTCAGGAGCACCTGGAAGATGATGCTGTGGGGCGAGGGCTCCATGCATACAGTCATCCCTGCCCAGACAGATGACGCAGGAGAGGAAGAGTAGAGATAAGCTTCCTGCCTGTCCCCATGGGAGTGATTCTGAAGGTCACATAGTGAGACATCTGCCAGCCAGGGACAGATGAGAGCATGCTTGTGTCTAGGCATGGGGGGGGGGGGCAGGGGAAATGACTGACCAAATTGTCTTTAGCCTGCTTTGGGTTGTTCCTCCTGTAGACCTGAGCTCTGGTCCAGCCTCAGCCCCATCACTGCCACAAGGCAGTCTCTGAGTCTCTGTGGCAGCCCCTGTCAAATAAATGCTTTGGACTGGAGTATCTCTGAGGTCCTTAAGATTCTGTGGGGGCTGCTCTGTCCTGACCACATCTATGCTCAGACCTCAGCATCACACGTTAGGGAGAAGGATGAAAGCTGGAACAATCCTGATAGCCAGAATGCTGTTCAGCAGGTCCTATGAGGTGCAGGTGAAGGGGGTGGGCAAGTCCTCTGTGCTGGAGAAGAGATGTCAGGGAAGCTGGGGGAAAGTTTTCCCAGGTTTGTTACACATTACTCCCCTCCAAGCCCTCTCTGGTCCAACCAACCTGGCTCCATTCTGTTCCTCACACACAACATTGCATCGCCTGCATAGGCCGTCCTGATTCCATAACACCCTCCTTCTTCCCCTCTCCTTTTAACGTCCCTAGCTTCCTTCAAAGCTCAGTCCAAGCTCCATCTCCATGAGGTCTTTCTTCATTTCCCCCCAGTTGCCAGAGGGCCCCCCCCCACCCAGTGGAAATAAATGACCTTGTGTTTATTTTGTATTCACTTCTGCCCATCTCTGGCACACAGAAGATGTTTTAAAGCATTTGTTAATTGATTGATTGAAGGATTGTTGTATAGAAGAGGGATTAGCTTTGTTCTACTTGTCTCCAGAGGGCAGAACGGGGAACACAGGGTGGGAGATGTGGCAGATTTAAGTTCTATAGATATAGGACATTCTCAACAACAAGAGATTCCTCAAGGATGAGCTTTCTCTCTGGAGGTCTGCAAGCAGGGAGGCCGGGGGACCACTTACTGGAGATATTGTCAGAGGTATAACGGATAGATCATTGGATTTGGGGACAGAAAAGTCTGGGTTCAAATTCTATTGTAGACATTTGCTGTCTGTGTGACCCTGGGCAAGATGCTAAATCTCACTGTATCTCAGTTTCTTCATTTGCAAAAATGAGAAAGTTGGACTCATTGGGCCTTGAGGTCTCTACTGATTCAGATTCTATGATCTTGTGATTCTGGTTCAGGTACGAGGTGAAGCTAGGTGGCTTCACCTAGAAATTCGGTAAGGAATCAGTGTCTGAATTACATGGTGGTCTCTCTGCCCAGTTAACAAAGACAAAGAAATGCTGACAAAGAAATGGGTCCAACCACAATATATTACAGCGAAGGCCAGGCCTCCCAGGGTTATAGGCTGATCACTTCTCTTCTTGGCACCACCCAGGCACTAGGTAAGGGGAGGAGAAGAGAGGAGAGGAGAGGAGAGGAGGAGGGTGCAAGGCAGAGCTGGTGTTTACCTTAAGTAGGCAGCGGTATAGCAGAGAAGGTCACCCAAAGTAAACCAGCCTTGTTTGCCCGAATCATAAAGAGAAAAAAAACAAGCTTTGGCACATTCCAACAGGAACTTCTGAGAAATGAAAACACACCCATCCTGGAGATTAGAGGCACTGTACCTCCAGGGCTCAGACCAGGCCTTTGTTCTCTGGCCTGCTATCACAATGGATGGATTCTGCCGGCTTGGGGAGCTCTTGCCATTCAGGGAGAGCCTGGGGCCATGATTTCATGAACACTGGGCATGGAGACCATCTGGGTACTTTAAAAATTTTCCCCAAGCTACACCAGCTTGGTGGTTCAGGGGAAAGCTCACTGGATTTGGAGTCAGAGAAACTCACAGTCTCCTCAACTGTAAAATGGGAATAGTTATCCCAGAACTACTTGCCTTCCAGTATTGTGAGAAACTAGAGGTAGCTTTTTGGGCAGCTGTGTGGTTCGGTGGATAGCACTGGGCCTGGAGTCAGGAAGATCTGAATTCAAATCTGGCCTCAGACATTTGCTAGCTGTGTAACCCTGGGCAAGTCACTTGACCCTGTTTGCCTCAGTTTCCTCTTCAGTAAAATGAGCTGGAGAAGGAAGTGACAAGCCATGCCAGTATCCTTCCCAAGAAAACATCGTGGACAGTTCTGGTGTGCTGTGGTGTGCTGTGGTCTACAGGGTCACCAAGAGTCAGACACGACTAGACGACTAAATAACAAGCGTGGGGCCGCAGAATGCCTGACTTGGACTCATAGGACTGGAGTTTGAGTCTAGATTTGCTGCTTACTAGCTGTGTGACCCTGGGCAAGTCACTTAACTCCTGTTTGCTTCGGTTTCTTCAACTGGCTCTCCAAGCAGGGAGTGGGAGGGGGGTGTAGATGGGGTGGACTAATTGGCTTGAAGAGTCCCTTGCATCTTTAAATCAATGATTCACTCTACCTCCCTTTCAGCCTCATCAAATCTTGTTGTAGGAAAGAACTTTGGAGGTTGTATCCTGCTCCAGAAGCCCCTTCCACCAACATAGAATGGAAGGGCTCCTAGGGCAGAAGGAGGAGAGGCTGTATTGATGAACCACTGGGCAGCATTGATCAAGGCTGCTGAGCTAGGCCCAGGAGAGACAAAGGCAACATGAGCAGGCCCTGCCTGCCCTCAAGGACCTTACGGTCTATCAAAGGAGGTATTGCTATAGAAGTGAGCCCAGGAAAGGGACAGAATCATGGCATTACATTGGTACAGAGAGCTTCTAAGGAGGGAGCTACCTCTTGCCTTCTCTACAGTTTATCAAGAGAAGTTATTAGCAGCCAGATGCCTTAGTGGATAGAGAGTTGGGCCTGGAGGCAGGAAGACCTGAGTTCAAATCCAGCTGTCTGACCCTGAACGCATGCTCTGGGACATCAGCGAGAAGACTGGTGTGTCAGTGTGTGGACCAAGGCTTTAATGTATGAATAGACTCTAAAAGAAAGTTGGGCTAAACTGAAAGGGGGTGTCATAGGAGCAGAGGGAAGAGTCTCCTCCAGGGGACAAGTCTACACTCCCCCTACTCCCCAGGGCCAGCTTATGACTTCCTATGTAGAGAAGGACCTGAGGGGGTGAATTTTTCTCCTCCAAATTCTCTGAAGTCCTAGGTCCCTTGAGGGCTTGGAAATCACATCCCTCCCCAGGCTGCCTCCTCTCTCAGCTCCTTTTCTCTGTACTTGCTGCAATTCCTTCTTCCCAGAATTTCTGTCCCAGCCCTGGGCTCCAGGCCCCTCCTCTTGGCCCTCCATCCAGCCTGGGAACTCCACCCTGCTTCCTGCTCTCTCTTAGCTGTGGCTTTGGGCTCAGCTTACTCCAGCCGGCCCTCCAGCCAGACACACCTGCTCCCCGGGCTGCCTCTGGCCTGCCTGTCCTGGTGCGCCCCTCTCTCTGCAGCTGGGGGAGCCGCCCCTACCTGTCTCAGGGCTCCCTCTGTCCTCATCTGGGGGGGCCCTCTGGAGTCTAGCCACCCTCACCTCCTGTCATCTTCTTGGCCTCCCCAGAGAACACAGGTGTCCTGATATATGCACACATGTGTGCATGTATGAAGTATACTGTGCCATGTGTGTTCATGCATGCATGTCCACGTGAACACACTATGTAGATCCATATACAAATGCCCATGCACGTGTGTCCTATGTGCCTAGGCACAATGCGTGCCCAAGTGTTGGTACGGCCAGACCTCCACTCTCAGTCTGATTTAAGGGAGTGTGCACAGAGGCACCCCAGGGGCGTGCCTGCCACTCTGCTGTCAGCTATGTCGGAGCACGCTTTTGTAGCTACACTTCCCATCTTGCTCCAATAGACAGCAGGGCTGGGGGGAGACGGACTGGAATATGAATCCTTCTCTGCACCATTCGTGGCTGAGCTCCAAGCATGTGGCGGTTGGAGGGAGCCTCGGGATGCTATGCTGAGAATGAGGGAAAGCCGCAGGAGCAGGATTCCTGGAGGTTTACGGAGGGGCAGGAGTGGAGAGCAGGGCACTCAGGCCCGGCTGGGACCAGGGGCCCCGAGGGGCTGGGACAGTGCCTGGCGGAGGAGGATGCAGTGGGTAGGCCTGCCATCTTCCTGTTGGTTGGGAAGGAGACAGTGGGAATTCCCTCTCCCTAGGGAGGAACTTAGCAGTGGAAGACACCCTGGAGATCAGCCAGACCCACCCCTTCGTCTTTCAGAGGAAGAAACTGAGACCCAGAACGGGAGAAGTGACTTGCCCAAGGTCACATAGACAGTATGCAGAGTAGCAGAGAGCTAAGATCTGACCCCAGACTTCTTGGGTTTTTCTGGACCCTACCTACCTGGATCCTGCCTACCTTTCCAGCTCCATTTATAGGATTGCAAGATTATTGATTGAGAACTCAGGGCCTGGGACTCCAAGTTCATCCTTTCTGCCTCCTGTTTTCGCCTCCACTAAGAATATACTCCCTCTTCATCTTAGCTTCTCAGAAAGGTGTCTTCTTTCTAGGTTCAACCCAGGTGCCACCTCCTCCATGAAGCCTTCCCTAATTTCTGCCCTCCTCCTTTCATAGGATTTACAGATTTAGAGCTGGAAGGGATGTTGGAGATCATTGAATCTAACCTCCTCATCTTACGGATGAATAAAATGTTAAGTGACTTGCCCAAGGTCACATGGCTAGTAAGTGTCCAAAGCAGGATTTGAACTCGGATCTTCTTGGCTTCAGGCCCAGTTCAATTACTCCGTGGAGTCCTCTTCTAGTCATTATTGTTCTTTCCATCTTCAGTTTTACTTGTACTTTATTTATTGGTGTATAACCCAAGTCCCAAAGCCCATACCGCCATGCTACACGTGAAGGAACTACCTATCACACAGTCCCAACACAGGCCCAGACCTCTTGTGTGAACTTGTGGGAGGATGGGTACTAGAGAGACCAGCACTTATGGGGCGCTATCTGCCTTGCTAGAGAGAATGACTTCATGTACACTATGGAAGATCCATGGAATGTTGGCATATCCCCCTGGGGCCAGGCACATGGTAGATGCTAAATAAAGTGCTGTGGAATGTGTCGTGGGGGTTTGGCACATGCCGAGGCCACCTAGGATGGTCTCACCCATGTAGAAGACCCTGGGGAATCTGCCACAAACCCCCATTACAAATGGAATTGAATCTGACCTCAGAGCTGAGTTCTTTCCCTGCCCTGCCTTTTGCTTCCCACCTTCCCCCCAACTGGAAATGCCTCCCCTCCCTTTCTCTGCTCATTTGGATTCCAGCCCTCTTTGGGAGCCTCACTCCTCAGAGCCCCCCTCCTCCAGGAAGTCTCCCTTGGCCACTCTGACTTCCGGCGACCCCTCCCTTCCAGGCACTTAAGAGTCTACACCGCACACTTAGCCCTTGATTACATGCTGTCTTCCGTGCCTGAAGCCCTTTCCACGTCTGGCCTTCCCTTACCGGCTGAATTACAACAAGCTCTCTAGAGGGCAGGGACCAAGCCGTATTTCCCCTTGTGTCCTCCCCTTCCCTCAAGTGGTCAGGAAAGGGCCGTGGAATGAAAGCTAGAAAGGATTGTCAAGGTCATCCAGTCCCACTCTCCTCGTTTTACAGATGAGACCACTGAGTCTCAGAGAGGAAACAGATTTCCCAAGGTTACTTATCTGCTAAGCTTGGAGCCCAGGTCTTCATGACTCCAAATCTAGGCTTCAATCGACCAACAAGCGTTTATTAAATGCTTACTGGGTCCCAGGCCTTGTGCCGGATTCAGGGAAGTAGTAAAAGGGAGACGGTCCCTGCCCTCAGGGAGCTTACACTCTGCAGGTCACATAGGTAGTAAGTAGAGGGGCTGCAGTTCGAACCTCTAATCCATTGTGGAGGGGGAACCTTCCCCCACCATACCTCTCTTCCCAATTCAATCTAATCGATGGACAAGGTCTGGATCTGGTGATTTCATCGGGTTGGGGGACTTCCAGGTGAGGGAATTTCCTTTACCAATGGGGGTAGGCAACTTCTAGTTGTTAGCATTGCCTAGAGCCCTGAGAGGCTGAGTGATAGAGGCTGAGTGAGGTCGAACAGTCATTCAGTCAGTCAGCATTTATTAAGCGCCTCTTACATACCGGCACCATATTAAGAGCTAGAGATACAAAAAAAAGGCAGGAGCTTGCAATCTAATGGGATTGAAAAACTTGTCTCTGGTACTATGGAAGTGTTTAGCATGACTACACATCTATAACCTATATCGAGATGCTTGCCTTTTCAATGGGGGTGGGTGGGGAGGGAGGAAGGGAGAAAATTCGTAACCCAAAGTTTTAAAAACACATGTTAAAAATAAAAAAAAATAAATAAAAAATAAAAAAGAGAAAAAAAAAAAGAAGAAAAACTTGTCCCCAGGCAAAGACTGCTTCAATCCCTTTGTCCCAGCCCCTCATCTGTATGAGTATATAATATATATATGTGAAATATATTACAGGTACAAATGTTGTGTCCCCTGTATGTGTGTATGTAAGTTAATGGTGCCCTGAAGCCAACCTAACCTGTCTGTCTTCGGAGTACATACATGTTTTGACTAACTGATCATACGGGTCGGGGGGTGTCTTCAGGGCCCTGACTCCCTAGGCATGGGGTGAGGTGGATGGAATGCAGGTCACTGAGCAGATGCACTGTGCCTGGCACATAGTAGGTGCTTAATAAATGCTTGATGATTGACGGATGCCTGGCAAAGGGATCAGACCAAAGGAGCAGGCTGAAGTTGGGTCTCGCCAGTAAAGAGTTAAACTCTCTCTGGTTTTTGTATATGCAACGGCACCAGGGGGAAAAAAATTAAAAGCACAGACTAGCAATTGAGGCATGTCTCATCCCAGTTCAAATGACATTGTCTGAGCCTCTCCAGCCTCGCCCCACTGCACTAATTACAGACCTTCCCTGGGGTAGGGGCGTGGGGGAGGGAGAGGGGGGCCAGGAGAGCCTCATTACAGGCTCCTTTGCTAGAGGGACCAAACCCCAATGAAGTGGCCGGGGCCAGGGTCCAAGAATGAAAGGCTGCCTCGGCCTCTACCCACGGTGGGGGCTGACAGGCCAGTCAGGAAAGGGTTAAGTGTGAGGCTTGCCATTGTGGATGGGGGGGGGGTGGCCTGGCCAAGGTCCAGACTAAGCAGTTGCTCAGATGCCCCCTCCCCCGCCCCGGCTCCCACTCTAGAGGACCAGGTCCCTCCATAGCCCGGCCTGAGTCGCCTTGTTACCCTTTCCCCCGCCTCCAGAGGCCCAGGTCCTCACTTCCCTCCCCACCTAGAGGGCAGGCCCCTCTGCCCCAGTTTTCTGTCTCCAGCTCTGGAGAGTCGGGCCCTGTGGGGACAGCACTTTGCCGCGAGCAGGCTGGGCACCCAAGGCTCCTGTGGTCAGTGTCCTGGGCGAGGAGCAGAGAGGCCAACTTTGAGCTGCTTTAATCTCCCCGTTTATCTTGAGGCCACACCCAGGAAGGCAGCTTTGATGTGGAGTCCTGTGGGGGTGGGGGTGGGTGGGAAATCATGGGCCTCAGCTGTCCCAGTCTGGGCTCTGCCCACTGCCCCCCAGCCCAGACAGGGCAGAGCCGCTTCCCCACCCCCAGCCGATAGAGTGTGACCTGCCACTGGGGTCAGGACCCCTGGTTTGTGCTAGTCAAGCCCAGGGAGGCAGTCTAGAGCAGGAAAGGATTTTAGAAGTGATCTGGTCAGACCTCCTCATTTTACAGATGAAGAAACCGAGGCCCAGGGCAGGGAAGGGCAATCACTCAAGGTCACTGTCTCCAAATTCAGTGCCCTTTCTCCTACCCTACTTGACTTGTGAGTAAAGGCCCTTGTTTCTTCCCTTGCCCAACAAACCTCAAAGAACCTTGTTTCATTCCAGGGCCAGGCACCCAAGAGTGTGGAGATGCGTTGGGGAAAGACTATGGTCACACTTTTTTGTGTGCAGGGGTATGAGCGCCCCCAAGGAGGGAATGGTGGGCCTGGAGACAGAGAGAGGACTGAGCTTGAATCCCACTCTGACACCAGCTACGTGACCCTGGACAAGTCACTTGCCCACTGACTTCAGACTTCTTATCTGTTATAATACTGGGATGATAATACGTACAGCACCTAGCTCCCAGAGTTGTTGTGAGGATCAAATGAAATAATCATTGTAAAGTGCTTAGCACAGTGTCTGGCGCATAGCAGAGGTTTAATAAATGTTAACTATTATTATTATGACTCATCTGTACCACACAGTCTTAGAGATTTGTCCAGGGCACTAAGAGGTTAAATGACTTTCCTGGAGTCATTTGTAGGGTATATCAGAGACAAGACCTGAGTCCAGGTCTTCCTGACTCTGAAGACCACCCTCTATCCTCTCTCAGAACTGTAATCAGCAAATTTTGTGTTGGGGGTAATTGGCATAAAGTTCAAGAAGCACATGGAAATCAGGGACCAAGCCAGGGAAGAGCTTATCTGGGGTCCAGTTGTAGGACACCCTGCCGTCTGGTAATGTCCTATTTTAACTAATTATTCTTGCTACCTAGGTACGGAGATCAGCTGCATTTAGCTGCTGAAGTGCCCTCTAAATGTTGGCGTCATGTGGCTCGGACCTAGTTGCCCTACCTTAGTTATACCTCTCTTGCCATTTATTCCTTGTAAATAATAAGTGCTTAATAAATACTCACTGCACTAAAAAAAAAAAAAAAAAAAAAAAGGCGGGGGAATGACCTGGCAGTATAATTGTTCATTTGCTTGGTGGCCTGAGGGAGATACTGTACATTTCCCATTTTCCAGGTTTTGCTGGGAGAGAAGTGACTTGTCCTGGGACATCATGAGGCTGCTGCTGGGGGAGCATTCTACCTGAGCTTTAGCCACTGGCTAACTATTCTAGTTAATTATTTCATTGGTTATTCTTTCTAACTATACTATATGTGCTAAATTCAGTTGTTACAAAGCCTAGCACAAGGAGTAGTACATAGTAGGCAATTAACAAATGCATATTGATGGATTGGTTGTTTCTATGGTGCTGAAAGATTGCAATCGCTATTAATACCTTCTAAATTTTGGTGCCCTAGGAGAAAGCCCCCATCGCCCTGCCCTAGTTCCAGCTCTAACACTGAGAGAAAGGGATCCTGGTGGCTGAGGACCCCTGGGTCTGAGCTGAGATAGGGCACACTATGCTTCCCATTGAGTTCTGCTGGGGCTTGGAGGAGGAAAGAAATGCACCTTTTGGCCTTTCTCTTTACCTCTGTTGACATTTCCACTCCACGGTGCTGGAATAGAGCAGAACTGACGTCAGAGAGCTGATTAGCGGCGCAAAGCCCAGCTGACTCACTCGTCAGAGGCTGCACAGGGGAGCCTTCTGCTTGTCATTGGGCACGTAGGTTTCTGTGGCAGTTGATGGGGGTTTTTTTTTTTGGATAAATAATGCTTAAGCCTGACTCACAACTTGAGAGAGAACTCAGCTCTGCAGGCATCCCCATGGCAACCGCTCCATCTCTGCACACTTGAAAATGTCATTATCAGTGGCGGGGCACTAATCCGCTTGCTTTTGCCTTTTGGTGGTTGGGGCCTCCATGGCCTCTCCAGTCTTGGACTGGGGGGGCCAGCCATGAGCCTTCTTACTGTGGGAGTGGGTGAGAGACAGCCAAATGACAAAGATTCTTCCTCTCAGCCCCTGTCCCAGGTTTTAGTGCTGAGAAAAGTTGTTCTGTCCCTGGGAGAGCCACTGGGAGGAGACACCCAGTCTCAGAAGAGTAGAGGAATTCTTTTACCGGGGGGAAAACAACAAATTGGGGTGAGGCTGGCCGGTAGAAGATCACCCAATGGGTTTTAGGAGAGACTTGACTTGTCTAGTGTTCTCTGACTTGGGAGAGGTTGGCTGAAAAAATGGAGGGAGGACCTAAAGGAAAGGTGGAGGGACCTCTTCTGCACATCAGTGGCCTGGGATAAAGTCCCATTGGCCCTGTCCTAGGTGAATCCTCAGTTGGAAGCCTTGTATTTCAGGAACTGCCCTGATCAACAGGGTGATCGGTGCCCTGCACAGAAGACATGGCTGGCGGATCCTCAGCCACAGACCAAAGACAAAGTGAGGGAACTTTGAGAATTAAGGGATGGGAGGCCTCACGCTGGTGGCGGAGGCAGAGGACCCCGGTTCAAACCTTGCCCATCTTCTCTGGTGCCTGTGTGACCCCGGGTAAGACACTTAATCCTTCTTGGCCTCAGTTTCCCCCTCCTACACAATGAGGGCAGGATTGTTGCTCCTCCATGATTTCTAAGTTCTAAATTCAAGGTTCTAGGATCTTAGTTGCTTAACTGAAAGCATTTGAGTTGTCCCTAAATTTTAAGATCCAGGCAGTCCTGGATTTAAGAAGTTAGAAAAGAGCCCTCACAGGGTAGGGTCCTGCTGGGGACTGGAGGAGAAGAGAGGAGTGACACCAAGTCTTTGGTGTAAGGTTATATTGCATTGTTCAGTCATTTTATGTCGTGTCTGATTCTTTGTGACCCCATTTGGAGTTTTCTTGGCAAGGAGATTGGAGTGGTTTGCCATTTCCTTCTTCAGCTCATTTTACAGATGAGGAAACTGAGGCAAACAGGGTGAAGTGACTTGCCCAAGGTCACGCAGCTAGTAAATGTCTGAGGCTGGATTTGAACTCAGGTCTTCTAGACTCTATCCCCTGCTCGAGGGTTTTGTAGTGACAGAAAAACCACAACCTCCAGCATAGAAGAGGGTGAAAGCTGCATTCCCCATCCCTCCCCAGTTTAGGGAATCAGCTCCCTTAATGGAAAGGAGAAAGCACATGGTCTTAAAACCCAGGAAGCAGAGGTGGCAGGTTTGGGAGGAGTTGCTCCCCTTTGGACAGTTGAACAAAAAAGCAAGAGGCAACCTGACTTAGAGGACCATAGCTTTAGAGCTGGGGACCTTTCCCACCACTGAGTCTTACCCTCTCATTTTACAGATGAGGAAACTGAGGTCCAGAGAGGTTAAATCATTTGCTCAGGAGCACATAGCTAGTAAGGGTCTGGGACAGGATTTCTACTCAGGCCATCCTGACTCTTAAGTCCAATAGATTTTTTTCTAGTGAACTGGGAGATAATTTTTTTTTTCATTTCTGGCAAGTCTTGGGTGGGGTGCAGTATAGGAGCAGCACTCACATATCACCCTCAGAAAAAACTCATCCTGGTAACTGATCATTGTGGGCATTTACCCAGCCTGCTTTTCTCACTCTAGGGAACCCTAAAATCTAGTATGTCAAGTGGGAAAAGCTTCCCTCATTCTGGAAACTGGGGAGTTGGGGGATGAGAGACAGAGACAAAGACAGAGAGAGAGAGAGTCTAGAAGGACAGAAGGTTAGGAAAATTTCTCTTTGGAATTCCTGGGAGAAAACTAACAGGATTTAGTCTACTGGTTTACTGGTTTACTACTGATTTACTGTTGCTGGTTTGTTGTTTATAATTAGCGTAAGTCTGGTATCTTACCTCCTAATCCTTACCTCCTTTCTACAGCTTTTTATAATCACGGATAATGTTCCATCAATGTAAGGTCAGTATTATTAAATGATGATAATAACTCACGTGTTTTGCCACACTTTCCTTACAACAACATTGTGTGGTAGGTAATGTAAGTATTCTTATCCTTATTGCATAGATGAGAAGACTGAGGCTCATAGAGGTGACTTGTCTATGGTCACTCAGGTAATAAGGGCCAGAGGCAGGATTTGAATGCATGTCATTTCTGAATCAAAGGTCAGCTGCTTCTTGTATTGAAGCAGCACCCTACCTTGGCACCTCCATTAGCACAATACAAGGCACATAGTAGGCACTTAATAAGGCCTCGCTTTCTCCCTTCCTTCCTCCCTCCCTCCCTCCCTCTCTCCCTCCCTCTCTCCCTTCCTTCCTTCCTTTCTCCCTTCCTCCCTCCCTCCCTCTCTCTTTCCTTCCTTTCCTTTCCTCCTTCCACTCCCATCATAGGTATATACCGCAAGGAGGTCTAACAGAAAGGTCCCACATAACATCAAAATATTCAGAGCTGTGTGTTTGTGTGTGTGTGTGTGTGTGCAAAGAATTGGGAGCAAAACAGATGCCCAGTGATGAACAGCTAAAAAATTGTGCTATGTGAATGGAGTGGGTCGTCATGATTGAGTCATAAGAAATGCTGAAGAGGAAAAATCCAAAGTATCAGGAGAAGGCGTTCAAGCTGATGCAGAGTGAAGCAAGTAGAACCAGGAAAACTGCAAATCATATACACAATGACTAGAACAATGGGAATGGAAAGATTCAAACAGACCCCTACACTGGGCTGTGTAATTAGTTATGATGGCCAAGCTAGTCTCCAGGGAAGGGATAAGACAGTGAAACTACTTCCTTTTATTTTTCCCCCACAGGCGGGGGACTAGGTATTGTCACACTCGGTTGATGAATTGGTTAGTTTTGCTGGAATGCTTTTATTGTCCTCTTTATTTGGTTAGGCAGAGGGATTTATTTGGAAATGAAGGTGATGTAAAAAGAAAAGATATCAATAAAATAATTTTATTTTTAAATTTTATTTTACTTTATTTTTTGGATTTTTGAGTTTCCTTGAAATCTCATATGAACAAGAAATTGGAAATACGGTCACGTCAAGGAACAAATTACTGTGGCTGTGGCGATGAAGCCAAACAGATTTCAAAAAGGTGGGAAGTTGTAACAATGTAAAAATAATTTTAAAAGAAAAAATATTGAATTTAGCCACTCACTCAATGCTCCAGTGTGTCCTCTTGGGGTTGTAAGAGTATACAGTGGGGGCAGGAGAACTGTGTGTGCTTTTTTTTTATCTTGGCACAGAGCCTGGTACACAGTAGGGGATTAATCAATGCTTGTTTGATTAAGTGGCTGGCTGGGGCCTGTTGTGAAGATGCTCAGCCAGCCCAAGAGCCTAATGCTTTTTCCCACTCTGTGACTTTCTCTCAAGGAGGAGCTGGATTACGACAGGCTAAAAGTAACGGAAATTGAAAACCACTGTCTCCTCCTGGGATCAGAGCCCACGGCCACAGAGCTAAGACCCTCCTTACTCTGGACCCTGGAAGCATCTGCTGGGAAATGAGGGCTTTTGAGCTGGAGGTAGGGATGGTGGTGGCGGTTAGTCATGGGGTGACATGGAGACCAGGCTGGTGACGGGATTCTTATGGGTGGAAGGCCAGGCTGGCTGGGAGTCCTTTGAGAAGGCAGGCAGCTCACTTATTTTATATATGTGTTATATATATATATATATATATATATATGGAGAGAGAAAGAGAGAGATGTATGCACACACATAGACACATGTATACACACGTGTATATATGTATGTTTATATATGTGTGTATTCACACACATGTGCAACATACACATACACATACATATATGCACAAACACACACACATATAATATACATATATATATAATATACATATATACTAGAAGGGATATAAATGATTATCTAAAGCAAGCATCTGTGAACTTGTTTTTCAAGTACTTTGATAACTACGGTTCGATATAATTGATTTCCTTTGCAATGATTTGTCTTTTACTTCATGCATTTTCAAATATTATTCTGATGTCTATTTCACAGATGTCACCAGACTGCCAGAGGGCTTCATGGCAAAAAGGTGAAGAACCTCTTTTGTTTGGCAGATCATTCACATAATTAGTAGCATTAATTAATCTCCTACTACATGCTAGCCATTGGGTGAGAAGCTGAGGACATAAACAGAGTGTAATAGTCTTTCCCTCAGGAAGCTTACATTCTAACCCTAATTCTGAGGCAGTATGCATGCATAGAAGTATATATATATATATATATATATATGTTATATGTAAAATAAATATACAATAATTTTAGGATGGAGAATCTCAGGATCATAGATTCAGAATGGGAAGGGACTTCAGTGGCCATTTAATCATTTTACAGATGGGCAAACTGAGGCCCAGAGAAGGAATGGGAAATATAGAAGGTCCCATAGCTGGCCAACAGCAAGGGTTGGGATTAGATTGCAGGGTCCCTGACTCCAAAGCCAATGTAGTGGAGTTGAGGGGCTGAACTTCCCTGGGTCAGCCCCAAGTAAGCTCATAGCTTACTTAATAAGCTATGATAGCTTATTAATTATTAAGAGTTCCCACACTCCACTTGCAGGGGGCTGAGCTCAGCCAGGTCAGCTGGAGCCTGCTCCCTTCCCCATGGAGGAGCCAATAGCCGGCTGCCCCCTCCTCTCTATCTTTGGATCGGTGGTCTCCAGGGTTTCTGTAGAGGTCACCAGATTAGCACTTCACTTGATTGAGAGAAAAGGGCCTTATTACACACATAGAGGTCACTGAGAACAAAGTCAGTGTCATCTATCCCAAGCAGGCCCAGTGGTCTGGCAGCATCTCCCTAGGGAAAGACTGAATCTGACTGGTTGGTGTAGAGCCAGAGATGACCATGGAAATCACCAGGCCTCACCAATCAACAGCCCTTCCTCCCTCCCTTCCTCCCTTCCTTCTCTCCTTTCTTCCTTCTTTCTTTCCTTCCTTTCGTCCTCCCTCCCTTCCTCTTTCCTTCCCTTTCCTTTCCTCCTTCCACCCCCATCATAGGTCTATACTGCAAGGAGGTCAAATAGAAAGGTGCCACATAACACCAAAATGTTCAGAACAGCCCCTTCACTGGCCCTTGCCATGGAAGGCCTCTTGTTCCATTGCCTAAATCTCTTTTTCTAAGCCAAATATTTCCCTCCTAGCTACCTTATCAATCAATCAATTAACAAGCGTTTATTAAGTGCTTACTTTGTGCCAAGCACTGTGTTATGAATTCAAACTGCAAAAGCAAAAGTGAGAGTACCTCCCCTCCAGTGGCTTCCTATTGCCCCTAGGATCAAGTATAAATCTCTGTTCAGCTTTTGACATGACAGACCCCAACCTATCTTTCCCTACTACCCTTCCCCTATAATTGTTGTTGTTATGTCCAATACTGTGTGACTCCGTGGACCATGCCATCCATGGGGTTTTCTTGGCAGAGATACTGGAGTGGTTTGCCATTTCCTTCTCCAGTTCACTTTACAGATGAGGAAACTGAGGCAAACAGGGTGAAGTGACTTGCCCAGGGTTAGGCAGCTAGTAAGCGTCTGAGTCCAGATTTGAACTCAGGTCCGTCTGACTCTCGGCCCAGCTCTCTGCCCATTGAGCCAACCCAGTTACCTTCCCCTACTTTTGGATCCAACCACATTGGCCTCTCTGTTCCTCACTCACAACGTTCCATCTCCCATCTCGGTATCCACCTCCTGATTCCCCGTCTTCATTTAAGATGGCTCTCAAGCTCCATTTTCTGCATGGAGCCTTTCCTGATTCCTCCTAACTACTAGTCCGCTCACTGCTTCTCAGGCTAACTTGTATTTGACCACTTTGCATATCCTTGTATTTATTTACTTTGTATTTGTGGTGCATATATTTTCATATGTACCCATTTCCCCAATTAGAATGTAACCTGCTTGAGAATAGGGATTATTTCGTTCTTTGTACTTGTATCCCCAGCCTGGTATACAGTAGGTATTTAATAAATGCTTGTTGGTTGATTGGTTGATAGGGGAAACAGCTTATACACATATAGGCAATGATGTGCTGATAAACATTTAAGAAACCAGCTCTCTCACAAGCTGGACCTGAACTCAGGTCTCCCTGACTCCAAGGTTGCTTCTCTAACCACTATACAACACTGTCTTCTGCGTGGAGTAGAACTGGGATCTTGGACAGAACCAGAGGCACCAAGCAGAGCTCCATGGATCATGCTTCACTTGTCCTGTTGTAAACCCAAAGGCCTGGGCTGGTGGGAGCGCTCCAAACACTCCGCCTCCTCCTGCACGGTGCCAGATGGGCTCCCTTGGGGATGGGAAAGCCACATGTGCACAATGGGCAGCATTAACTCCTCTTGGGGGATGGGTGTGGCCAAGCCCTGCCTCCCAGTCTATACTGGAGACTTCAGGTTGCACCTCCAGGGCTCAGGGCTCGTGGCCAGCATCCATTTGGGACCAAGAAGATAGGAGGAGGGAAGGACAAACCTGGGAAGGAGCAGCAGGCTGGGGGAATGCACGATGGCTTCTGTGACAAGAACAGGAAAAGACTCCTCCCCTCCCTTTCTAGATATCTGCTCCCCATTGGAGGACTCCTTGGTTTGGCTCCAAGAAAAAGTACCTCATGGGATCATAGGATTTAAAGTTGGAGGGGCCCCAGGAGCAGAACGTCAGAGCTGGGAGGGGCCTGAGAACACGGAATGTCAGAGCTGGGAG
>NW_020954600.1:1759376-1761870 GCF_900497805.2 Vombatus ursinus
TGGGAGGGGCCTCAGAACGTAGAATGTCTCTCCCTCCTCCTCCTCCTCCTCCTCCTCCTCCTCCTCCTCCTCCTCCTCCAAAAGACTTCCCCTACAAGATAACTTTCCCACATATCAGCTGGATGAAGAAGACCTCCACCGCTTTCCCCAGACTTGAAGTGAGGGCAGGTAATGCGGTACTTCAGCTAAGTACATGTGCAAGACAGAAGGAAACAGTTTATGAGAATCTGAGGGTTACTTCTGTGACCAACCTTTTGACCACTGAGAGCAGAGAACGATAAATAAGCTTTGCCTCTTCTCACTCTACAGGGTAGCTAAGAGAGGCAGTCACAAAAGGTAGGGCAGTGTTGCTGAGGGAACCCTGGGTTCTGGAGTCAGGCCACATGGGTTCCAGGCCAACCTCTCCTCTGTCTTGAGTAGGGCAGTGAAATGGGTCAGCAGTATACTCAGCACCCATCACATACATTCTAGCGTGAGATGCTTGTACCATCCCCATATTCCAGTGAGCCAAAAGGGAGATTGTATTCAAGCATTTGCCTCCCCTCCCCTCCCTTTACCCTCGTTGATTGACTGATTAGGGTCTACCTGCCAGAATTCTTTTAGGTGAACCATTGCCCTAATAATGATCATCTAGGCAGATGGGGTGAACTGTGCCTGAAAGGACCAGCTGTGGGTTCCAGGAGAATGGCAAAACTCAGCTCCTGTAGGAGCCTGGAGGGGTCTGGAAGCTCAACTCCTTGACTGTTCCTCCAAAAAAGAGGCCGGGGGATCCTGGGACAGCTGTGTGGTTATTGTCAGCTAGAGAGAGAGAGAGAGAGAGAGAGAGAGAGAGAGAGAGAGATAGATAGATAGAGAGAGAGACAAAGAGAGAGGTGAAGAGAGAGGAGAGAGAGATGGAGAGAGAGGAGAGAGATGAAGAGCGAGTGGGGAGAGAGAGAGAGATAGATGGAGAGACAGAAGAAGAGAGAGAGATGGAGGGGACAGAGAGAGAAAGAGCAAGGAGAGAGAGCTAGAAAGAGACAGATCGAGAGGAGAGAGGAGAGAGAGAAGGAAAGAGAGAAGAGAAGGAGAAAGATGTAAAGAGATAGATTGAGAGAGAGAGAGACAGAGACAGAGACAGAGAGAGATGGCGTTGGCCTGTATGCGAGAATGACCACCTTAAAAAAGGCTTTTGGGATCTGAAGGTGAATCTGCTCATGACTTTCGATACGAGAAATCTCAGTAAGAGCTAATGAACCGAGGCAGCAGCTTATTGGCTGTGGGACCTTGGGAAGGGAGGTTAACCTCTATGAACCACAGGAGGCACTGGCACAGTGGGAAAGGGGCCTGTTTTGGAGTTGAAGGACCTGGGTTCAAATCCCATTTCTGTTACTTCTTTCCGGTGTAATCTCGGGAGAACCTCTGAAGCCCTTGGTTGGCTTCAGTTGGTCGACCAGCCTTCATTCAGGGCTTACTAGGTGCCAGGCATTGTGCTAAGTGTTGTGGGTTGAAGGGAGGGCAAATAAAAGCAGAAAATGAATCCACGTAAACAAAACCCCCCCGACAGCACAGGTCTACTGTCTGGGGCTCGTAGTCTGGTGGGGGCAGCACAACAAAACTATTAAAGTGTACTCGTACCCTATCTGTAAAATGAGAGGGCTGGACAGGACTGCCTCAGAGGTCATCTGACTCTAAATCTATGAGCTTGTACCTCCGTTTCCTGAGCTTTATAATGGGGATAATGGGAGTTAAAGCTTAACTGGACCTTAGAGGGCAGCTCGGTGGCGAAGTGAATAGAGTTCTGTGCCTGTAGTCAGGAAGACCTGAGTTCAAATCTGACCTCAGATACTTACTAGTTGTGTGACCCTGGGCAAGTCGCTCATATCCTTGCCCAGAAAAGTCCAAATGGGGTCACGGAGAATCAGACACGACTGAAATGGAAACAACAACGAGGGGACCTGAGAAGGTTTCTTGTCCAAAAGCTTTTTCTTACAGAAATGAAAACAGGCACCCAGAGGGGTTAAGATCTGTGCAGGGATAAGAAGAAAGTATAGAACTCAAGTCCCCTGACTCCAGATGAATCTGATCGACTTGCAGGGTGCCCAGTGGCCAGGTCACTGCGTGGAACCGCAGCTTCCCCAGTGACCCTTAAAGAGTTATGGATTTACCAGGAGCTTTTTTAATAACAGAGGCCAAAGGAACCTGAGGCTGAGGTTGGACCTGTATGCCTTGGAGACCAAACTCTGGACTGTGTCACGGTGGGCAGGGGATATGGGGGAGGAGGGGGGGATAGTACAGGAGAATAAGAAAGAAAGAAAGAATAGAAAAACTTCCTTCCATCTTTCTTTTCTTCTCTTTCCCTTCCTTCCTTTCTCCCTTCCTCCTTTCCTTTCCTTTCTTCCATATTTCTTTTCTTCCTTCTTTCTCTTTTCCCTTCCTTTTCCTTTCTTCCTTCCTTCCTTTCGTTCTCTTTCTTTCTTTCTTTCTTTCTTTCTTTCTTTCTTTCTTTCTTTCT
>NW_020954600.1:1761880-1766451 GCF_900497805.2 Vombatus ursinus
TCTTTCTTTCTTTCTTTCTTTCTTTCTTTCTTTCTTTCTTTCTTTCTTTCTTTCTTTCTTTCTTATAAATATAAACAACATTTATATAGACTGGGCCTAGCTAGGGGCTTCGGCTTTGTTGTTCAATGGTTCAGCCACATCAGACTCTTCCTGACCCCAGGAGCCATACCTAGCACACCTGGCCTTTCAATCCTCTGCTATCTCCTGCAGTCTGTCCAAGCTCATGTTTGTTGCTTCCATGACACTATTTATCCATCTCATCCTCTGCCATCCCCTTCTCTTTTTGCCTTCAATCTTTCCCAACATCAGTCTTTTCCAATGAGTTCTATTTTCTCATTATGTGGCCAAAGTATTTAGGCTTCAGCTTCAGTATTTGTCCTTGCAATGAATAGTCTGAATTAATTTAAGTATTGACTGATTCAGTTAACAGCAGACAAAGCCTAGGGCTCCTCTTCTCCCTTGAAAGTGACCATATAGTGTTTTAAGGTTTGTAAAGCACTTTACAAACATGATCTCATTTGATCTTCACCACAACCCTGGGAGGTTTTTGTTGTTCAGTTGTTTTTTAGTCAGTCTGACTGTTCATGACCTCATTTGGGGTTTTCTTGGCAGAGATACAAGAGTGGTTTGCCATTTCCTTCTCCAGTTCATTCTACAGATGAGGAAACTGAGGCAAACAGGGTGAAGTGACTTGCCCAGGGTCACATAGCTAGTAAGTGTCTGAGGCCAGATTTGAACTCGGGTCTTCCTGACTACAGGCCCTGCACTCTATCCACTGGACCACCTTGCTGCCTACAAACCCAGGTTGTCTGACTCCAAATCTACTACACTTTCTGCTGTACTGTGCTTTTTCTCTTGTCACCCACATAGTAGCAGGAAAGCACTGGATTTGGAGCCCCCAGGCAAAATCCTGGTTCTGCCACTTACTTGTTGTTGTTGAGTAAATCACTTCTTTCCGGACCTTGGTCAAATGAGAGGACTGGACCAGAGGATCTCCAAGGTCCTCTCTGGCTAATGTCCCTTGATCCTATGATGACATTGAGTAAGGAAAGGTTCAGATGTCGTCTGACAATATGACAACCTACAAAATAGGTCTGAGAACTACCTTGGGGCAAAAAGCAGTCAGGAGGCTCACGGGACCTAGAGCAGAAAGAGAGGGGAGACCATGTAGACCATGCATGAGGAAGCTGTTCTGGAAGAGCTAATATGACTTATGGAGGGTCATAGAATTTGAGAACCTCAAAGGCTCTTTAGTCCAACACTTGTTTTACAGATGAAGAAACTGAGACCCAGAAAGATTCCAGCATCACAGAGTTAGAGCTAAAAAAAACATCTAAGGTCACCTAGTCCCACCTCTCTCATTTTACAGATAAGAAAATTGAGGCCTAGGGAGAATAAGTGATAGTCAAGTACATAGTAAAGTGGAAGAATGAGGATTCGAATCCAGAAGTCTAAGATCATTACTTCCTACCTGCCCCCCCCACCTCATACCAGCACTTTAAAGAGTCTCCCTTCAGCTGGAAGTCAACTGCCATCAGCCCGAGCATTAACCCTGGAGCTATGCCAGGCATCCTTGGTGCTGGCCTTCCTCTGAGTCACTCTGGCTTAGCTCTCGCCCTTCAGGGGAGGGCCGTGCTGCCTGCTCCCCTCCTACTCTAGCAGTCTTGCTGATTATTTTCAGCTTGGACTGCACAGGCCTGGACTCTACAATTACTCCCCAACCTCAATGGCTCCTTCTGAAAATAACATTTCGGTCAAAAAAAAAAAAGCCTCTGTCTGGTGGGCTGGTTTTTATAACTAAATTGTAAAAGGGTGGGTGTGGGACAGGAGGGAGGGAGGGAGGGAGGAGGGCCAGGGAGTGGTAAAAGGAGCGCAATTAGGAGGAGGATATAGGAGAAAGGGAAGGAAAAAAGGAGGCCAAGGGTTAAGGCTACTCTGTATATACTACATATATCTGTGTTGCTCCTGACAGAATGCAAACTCCTTGAGGGCAAGAACTGTTTCATTTTAGTCTTTTTATTCTGAATGCCTGTTGAATGAATGAATGATTGACTACATTTTTTGGGCCATAGCACCTCTGCCTAAGTGGGGAAGGGATCAGGAATTGACTCTACAATCTGGGAGGCTGATGGGCAATTCATGGACTTTGGAAAAGGAAGGGAAAGTCCTCAAGGATAGAGAGTCTCTCTTCTCCCTTTCCCCCCAATCCTGCCCCAATCCTTGTGGATTAGGGATATCAGGGTGCGCCTGGGGCCAGGGGAAAGTCAAGGATAATGGAGCTGTGGAGTTGTGTGTTTTCCAGAGAAGAAAATGAGAAATACTAGACCCCATACCCTAAGATTGGCCAGTAACTCAGGCAAGAATGGAACCAGTCAAACAAACTTGAACATTTCAGAGAATCTGTAGTTTCAGAAGTTATAGAAGAAAGGATGAAGAAAACTTCCAGCTATTTTCTGAGCATGCTCTGCCCCCTGTCCTCGATTCCCCTCTTTCCTCATCTCCATCTCTAGGCTCCCCTGGCTTCCTTCAAGTACCGTCTAAAATTCCACCTTCTACAGGAAGCCTTTCCTGGTCCCCTTTAATGCTGGTGCCTCTCCTCTGCTGTCATCTCCAGTTTATCCATCTCTGTTTTGTTAGTACATGACTGTTTGCCCCATTTGGATTATAAACTCCTTGAGGGCAGGAACTGTCTTTGCATGTTGTGTCCTTCATTAGATTGTAAACTCCTTGAAGGCAAGGACTGCTTGTTACCTTTCCTAGTATCCCTAGCACTTAACACAGTGCCTGCACATAATAGGGCACCAGGCTTGGAGTCAGGAATTGTTGTTGTTGCTGTTTTTCAGTCATTTCAGTCATGTCTGACTGTCCGTGACCCCATTTGGGGTTTTCTTGGCAAAGATACTGGAGTGGTTTGCCATTCCTTCTCCAGCTCATTTTACAGATATGGAAACTGAGGCAAACAGGGTGAAGTGACTTGCCCAGGGTAACATAGCTTGTAAGTGTCTGAGGCCAGATTTGAACTCAGGGAGATGAGTCTTCCTGACTGTCACGCTATATACTGAGCCACCTAGCTGCCCTAGCAACTCAGAAAGACCCGGATTCAGATCTGGCCCAAATGGGGTCATGAAGAGTGAGACGTGACTGAAACGATAACAACAAAATTCTTGTTGACTGACTAAAGAAACAGGGAAAAGCGGGAACGAGACTTTGGTAAAGCCCTAGAACCAGAGGTTTTGAGCTAGAAGGGGTCTCCGGGGTCAACTAGTCTAATCTCCCTCATTTTACACAAGAGGAAACTGAGATCCAGATTGCCTATGCAACTTGCTCCAGGTCACTCAGAGATGAAGTAGCTGAGCTGGGATGAACCCAAGATCCTCTCACTCCATTCTGGCACTTCCCCTGCTGCATTACATCACAGTTTTCTGTTGGGTCTCGGTTCCCTTGTCCAGAAAACGAAGGGGTTGAACTCGATGATCTCAGAGGTCCCTGCTATCTGACCATCCCATGATTCCTGGCTCCTCTTCTTTCTCTTTGGGCTGGAGGGACCCTCCTGCCATCTGATTGAACTTGAGTTGACCAAGAATCCCTTCCTTGGCAGCCTGATGTGTGACTGTCCCACTTCTCCTTAGAAAGCCCCCGGTGATGGGGGCTCATTCCCTCCAGGGTTGCTCTTTCTGCCCTGGGGAAGTTCTGACTCTTAGAAAGTGCTCTGACATTGAACTGGACTCGGTCTCTCCCTAACTTCAAGTCATACCTACAGAAACCACAGCCGCAGTCCACCATTGAGTTTGGGATGTGCCTACACTGCTCCAGTTACAGGCTCTTGGAGGTGGCTGGCTGCTGGGATAGAATGTACCCCAGAGGGGATGGAGCCCTCAGCCTTTGGTGGGGACCACATAAGAGAGAATAGAGTTTTCCTGCCTTCTGTTGTGAGGATTTCTTCATCTCCTCTTGAGATAAGGAAATTCATCTTTGTATGAGGCTGAATTTGGATTTTTAAAAATTTTATTTTTCAATTAACAAGCATTTATTCCTCCTCCCCCCAATTTAAAAGGAAAATGAAAAAGAAAAACAAAACTCTTGTAGCAAATATGCATAGTCAAGCAAAATGAATTCCCACATTGGCCGTGTCCAAAAATAGACGTCTCATTTTCCATCTTGAATCCATCACTTCTCTGTCAGGAGGGGGATCATCTGATGGGGTTTTGAACCGGTGGTCTTGGCCAGTGTATTGAATGGGAGGTGGGGTGGTGGATAGGGAGAGGGGGAGGCCCATCTGGGACCAGCACAACTTAAGTGGGTAAAGCAAAAAATGTTAGAGCTATGTAGGACCTTAGAATGTTGAAAACAGAATGTCAGAGCTGGGAGGGCCTCAGAACAGGGAATGGCAGAGCTGGGAGGGGGCCTTAGAACAGGGAATGGCAGAGCTGGGAGGGAGCTTAGAACAGGAAATATCAGAGCTGGGAGGGAGCTTAGAACAGGGAATGTCAGAGCTGGGGGGCCTTAGAACAGGGAATGTCAGAGCTGGGAGGGAGCTTAGAACAGGGAATATCAGAGCTGAGAGGGAGCTT
>NW_020954600.1:1766461-1783498 GCF_900497805.2 Vombatus ursinus
CTGGGAGGGAGCTTAGAACAGGGAATATCAGAGCTGAGAGGGAGCTTAGAACAGGGAATGTCAGAGCTGCGGGGGAGCTTAGAGAACAGCTAGTCTAACTCCCCTATTTAATAGTAGAGGAAACTGAGGCCTCAAGCCCACACTAGAGTCCACATGTCCTGACTCTTGAGTCCAGGGCTTTTTCCACTATAGGGCATCTTGTCTAGTTCCCTGCCTTCAGGATGAGTTATACCTGAGCTTTTCAAGGCAGGCAGACAGTTGTCTAATGGAGAAGGGGAACCCATAGAATCACAGGCTTTCACATTGGACTCAGAGCTTATCAGGTCCAATATGAGAAGGAATTCTCTGTCTGGCATCCCAGTTCCTCCGGGCCATCCAGCCTCTCTCTGCTCAAAGGCCCTGGAACCGAGGCCTGGTTAATCAATCAACATTTATTAAGTGCCTGCTATGTGCCAGGCACTGTGCTAAGCAGATGAATTGACTTATTCATGGCTACAAATCCCTATTCCATTCCTGAGTCTCTTGATGTGGGGAAACAGAGGTACTGAGCTCAGTACCAGGCTGGCAGAAGCCAGCCTGCATTTAGCACTAGTCAGATAGGCTGTGTTTTGAATGGGTGGCCACAGAAAGCTCTGAGAAGATAGGAGGAGGGGTGTATGGACTGGTGGATGGGGGCAGCAGGGTGTTTGAGGCTGAAGAAGCCACATGGATTTGCCAACAGCTGCCATTTTGTGCTGTGGATTTTCTAGGTATCAATATGTACTAAGATCCCATGAGTCCTGAAACTCCTATCTCCTCAGGACCCCTTGCCCTTGGGATTCCCCCTTCTCTCTGAATAGAGAGGGTGGAGGAGGGGCATCCTCCTCGGAAAGCTCCTCCCCATTCTACCATGAAAGGAAAGTGCCCAAAGGAGCCAGCTCTTCATTCCCACCTAGCTGTACTCCTCTGGCTTCCATAATTACCCTTCCGCCTCCTTTCCAGCCTCTTCTGTGTCATCTTCCTCCTTCGCCTAGTAGCTCTTGGAGAACAGGCTGTCTTTTGTATTTCTCTGTATCCCCAGCTCTTAGCACCATCCCCGGCACATAGTAGGAGCTTTATAAATGTTTATGGACTGACTGATTGACCACACAGTCCCCAGGGCAGGCTCCGAAAACAGAAAGCAGATGCTAGAATCAGTTTATGGTGAGTTTAGGGATTATTCAAGCTTTCTTTCTTTTCCTCTCCTCCCCTCTCCTCCCTTCCCTTTCACTCCCCACTCCTCTCCTTTCCTTTCCTCTCTTCTCCTCTCCTTTCTTTTCCTCTCCTCTCCTCCCTTCTCTTCTTCTCTCCTCCCCCCTTCCCCTATCTTCTCCTCTCTTCTCCTCTCCTCTCTTTCCTCTTCTCTCCTCTCCTGTCCTCTCCTCTCCTCCTCTCTTCTTTCCTGTCCTCTCCTCTCTTTTACTCTCCTCTCTCTTCTCTTCTCTCTTTTTTTCCCCTTTTCTTTCTTTTTGATCACTGAGTCAATCAGGCAGCCAATGCCTTGGGATCAGACTAATTAAGCTCAGCTCACGCCGGGAGAGCTGCCAAGGCCTCCTTGCCCCAGACCCTCCCCATCCCCCATGCCCCACCTCCGCATCTGGAGGAAAGCCTCCCTTGGCAGGGGAGCAGCTGTGCGCAGGCGCTGGGGGCAGGGAGCCTCTGAGCAGGGCTCGGCTCCCGGAAAAGCATTGCAAACTGTTGCATCAGACAGCGGCAGGAGCAGCCAGGGTTTCTAGGAAGACAGAAAGAAGAGGTTCAAGCCACCCAGCTGTCTGCCTCCTGGGGGCGTCCGCCGTCCCTCGAGGGGTCGCTCAGGGAGGGTGACTTGATTCTTGAAGTGCTGAGATGGTGGTGGGGTAGGGTAGGGGGTCAAGGAGGGAGCAAGGGCCGTGCGCCTTGGCCAGAGAGGGAGAGCTGTTAATGTCACTCATGGCAGAAGGAGCTTCTACCCCGTCCCAGGTGCCTAGCCCGGGCCAAGCAAACAGAACTGGGATCGGCCTGTCTCGTTAAATGACAGGAGCCCTGGAGGAATGGAGGTCCTCTCCTTCCTTGTCTAGGCTCTAGGAATGCTCAGGAGGAATTTCTCAGCCGTGAAAGCACTGAAGGAACAGCCGGACGAGGGCTATTTCTCTTTCCCAAAAGGTCTTGGTCAGGCCCCAGTGAGAATGGAGGGTGACTTCCAATCTCTCTCTCTCTCAGCTGCTAGACACCCAGCCCAATGGGCCTGCTTCCCCGCGGCAACGAAGCAATAAATATTCCAGGCCACCAAGCTGCACAGGCCTTTGTGCTGGGGCAGCACCAGAGCTGGAATTGGAAGATCGGGGTTCGAATCCGGATCCTGCCGTTTCCTGGGAGAATGGTCCTCCTGGGCCACAGTCCTTCAGGGCCTCGGGTCCAGAATGAGAGGATCGGCCTAACTAATCTCCAACTCTAACATTCTAAGATTCTGTGATGGTCTCAGATCTCAGGGGAAGATCTACTACAAAGATATGTATCACAGAGTAGAGAGAGAGACAGAAATAGAGAGACAGAAACACAGAGACAGAGAGAGGGAGAGAGAAACACAGAGTCAGAGAGAGGGACAGAGAAAAGGATAAAGGGAGACAGACAGACATAGAGAGACAGAGAAACATACAGAGACAGAGACAGAGAGAGAAATAGAGAGAGACACACAGGGAGAAACAGAGACAGAGGGACAGAGAGAGGGAGAAAGGGAGAGAGACAGAGACAGAGAGACAGACACAAAGAGAGACAGAGACAGAGAGAGGGATAGAGAAAAAAGAGAAAGGGAGAGAGACAGACACAGAGAGAGACAGAGACAGAGAAAGAGACACAGAGAGACAGACAGAGAGACAGAGACACAAGGAGAGATAGAGAGAGAGAAAGAGACAAAGAGAGAAAAAGACAGAGAGAGAGAGTCAACAAACTTTGATTAAACCCTTACTATGTGCCAGGCCCTGTGCTAAGCACCAGGGATATGGAAAAAAAAAAAAAAGGGCAAAAATCCAGTCCCTGCCCTCAGTGCTCTCCCGGTCTAATGGGAGAGACAACATCAAAATAACTATGTACATACAACATACATACAGAGTACATTAGGGTTAGATTAGCAGTCTTAGAGTTGAGGTTCTTAACTCTTTTTATGTCCTTCATCCTTTTGCCAGTCTGTTGAAATCTGTGGGATCCCTGATCAAAATAAAGTTTTAAAATCATTGAATAGGAAAATAACTGAAGAAAATGCTAATTTTCAGCTAGAGGTTCATATATGTCATATTCATCTATGTAATTTTTTTAATTGTCCAAGTTCACAGCTTCCCCGAAATTTATCATAGACGGATTAGAAAGGCCAGGTTCAGACCCCCTGCCCTAGAGGCAATGGCTCTAATAGCTGGTGTGGGTGGGGCAGGGGAGGGGCTGGGGAAAGTCTCTTGCAGAAGGTGGGATTTGAGCTGAGTCTTGGAGGAAGCCAGAAACCAGGCGAGGACAGAGAAAATCTCAGGCTTGGGGTAAGCTAGTACCATGGCACCGACCCCTGCCTTTCAGAGTCGTTAGCTTCCTCTAAGACTTAGGTGCCAGCTTTTCTGTGAAACCATCTCTGCTTTCCTCGTCGGTTATTGGTCTTCAGATTACACTGTATTTACTTCTCTGTGTACACATTGAATCCTCCAGCCGAATGCTAGCTGCTTGAGGTAGATACTGTTAATATATATTCTTTGTGTTCTGACGCCTTCCACAATGCTTTAGAAAACGCCAGCAGGCGTTTACTAAATGTTTATTGAATCGAACTGAAATAACAAAATAATAGCCAGCATTTATGTAGAGCCTTAACGTTTGCGAAGCACTTTACAAATATTATCTCATTTGATTCCCATACCAACCCAGGGAGGGAGGTGCTATTATGAGGGAGACAAGTTAAGTGACTTGCCCAGGGTCACATAGGTTAGTATGTATCTGAGGCTGGATTTGAACTCAGGTCTTCCTGACTCCAGGTCCCAGCGCTCTATCCATGGATCCAGATGATCCATGTCTAGAGTCCCTTTGAAAGCTCCCATTTTGTGATTCTTTGTTTCTGTTCCTTCTTCTTTCCTCAATTAATGAATCACATGGACACCAAAACAATACATTTCAACTCTTCTTTACCTGCCCAGCTATTTTTGTTTTGTAGCTAATCAATAAATAGATCAATGAACAAGCATTGATTAAGCACCTGTTATATGCCGGGCTCTGTGCTTAGCAAAGGAGAAAAGAAGGGAAGGGTTCCTTGCCCTCAAGCTTACATTTTAGAGGGAGAGAGCAAATACAAACCTACACGCAATAAATACAAGGGAATTTTGAGGGCACTAGCCACTGGAGGGGCCAGGAAAGGCTTCTTCTCGAAGGTGAAAGTTTAGCTTAGTTTTGAAGTAAACCCTAAGAGGTGGAGGCGAGGAAGTGATGCATTCCAGGCATGGTGTGATCTAGAGAAAAGCCACAGAGGTGGGAGATGGGAGATGACTTCTACAACACTTCAGTCCACCCTGGAGGTTAGGAAGGTGAATAATATACGGTAAGGCTGAAAAGGCAGAATGGGTTCAGGTTGTAAAGGGTTCTAAATGGTCAACTGCAAGTTTATTGTTGATCCTGAAGGCAATAGGGAGCCACAGGATTTTACCAAGTACAGGAAACCAGTACATTGAGACTGTTAGAATTATAAGAGACCTTAGAACGTAGAAAGTCAGAGCTGGAAAGGACTTTAGAACATAGAGCATTAGACCTAAAAAGCACTTTATTTTTTATTTTTAGGCAATTGGGGTTAAGTGACTTGCACAGGGTCACACAGCTAGTAAGTGTCAAGTGTTTGGTCTGAGGTTGGATTTGAACTCAGGTCCTCCTGACATCAGGGCTGGTACTCTATCCACTGCACCACCTAGCTGCCCCTTAGAAAGCACTTTAGAAGCTTCAGAAAGCATACACTTGTCAGAGCTGGAGGGACCTTAGAAGGTAGGATGTTAGAACTGGACAAAACTTTCTGGAAATCTTAGGAGAGGTGGGATGGTCACTCACTGCTGGGAATGTTCAGTTAGGGGTTAGACTATATACCTCTGAGAGGCAGCATGGTCCAGTGGAAAGGATGATGGATTTGGAGTCGGAAGGCCTGGCTTTGAATATCAGCTCTGACGTTTACTAGCTTTGTGACCTTGGGCAAGTCATTTAACATTTCTGGACTGCCTCAGTTTCCTCATCTGTAAAATGTGGGGAGGGGAGGAGGAGTTGGACAAAATAACTTCTGATGTCTCTTCCATTGCTAGGTCTATGATCTCATGGACTTAGAGCATGGACTGCTAGATTTGGAAGAGATCTTAGGACAGAGATCATAGCATATCTATATTAGAACTAGAGGAGGGACTGTCTTCTCAGGGGATGAATTCAGGACTGATGGAGAGATACTTTTATTTCTAATTAATTAATTAATTTCTCTTTAATTTTCAACATTCACAAGACTTTGAGTTCCAAATTTTCTCCCCATCTGTTCCCTCCCCCCACCCCAAGAAGGTGTGCATTCTGAATACCCCTTCCCCTAATCTGCCCTCCCTCCTATCACTCCCCCTTCTCTTATCACCTTCCCCTTCTATTTTCCTGTAGGGCAGGATGGATTTCTATACCCCTTTGCCTATGCATCTTATTTCCCAGTTGCATGTAAAAACAATTTTTAACATTTGCTTTTAAAACTTGGAGTTTCAAATTCTCTTCCTCCCTCCCCATCCACCCTCATTGAGAAGGCAAGCAATTTGATATAGATTATAAATGAATAGTCATGCAAAACTCTTCTATATGGGGCAGTTAGGTGGTGCAGTGGATAGAGCACTGGCCCTGGAGTCAGGAGGACATGAGTTCAAATCCAGCCTCAGACACATAACACTCACTAGATGTGTGACTCTGGGCAAGACATTTGACCCCAATTGCCTCACCAACATACAAAATAAAACTTCCATAATAGTCATGTTGTGAAAGACTAACTATATTTCCCTCCATCCTATGCCACTCCCCATTTATTCTATTCTCTCCTTTGCCCTGTCCCTCCTCAAAAGTTTTTGCTTCTGATTACCCCCTCCCTCAATCTGCCCTCCCTTCTATCATCCCCACCCCTATCTTATCCCCTTCTCCCCTATTTTCCTGTACTGTAAGATAGATTTCCATACCCAAATGAGTGTGTATGTTATTCACTCCTTAAGCCAAATCTGATGGGAGTAAGATTCACTCATTCCCTCTCACCTCTCCCCTCTTCCCCTCCACTGTAAAAGGTTTTTCTTGTCATTTTTACGTGAGATAACTTACCCCATTCTACCTCTCCCTTTCTCCTTCTCCCAGTGCAATCCTCTTTCACCCTTAATTTTATTTTTTTAGATATCATCCCTTCATATTCAACTCACCCTGTGCCCTCTGTCTATATATATATTCCTTCCAACTACCGTAATACTGAGAAAGGTCTCATGAGTTTCAAATATCATCTTTGATGGAGAGTTATTTGAGACTCATCAAACCTGAGGTCAACTCTTCTACTGGTAATCTATTTGGGAACAAACGATATACGGCAGAAGGAACCTGGAAAGAATCTCCGAGGATGACAACTTCCTGGGCAAGTAAATGAAGGACCTAGGGACACATAGGGAATATATTCATCATAGCTGATGATTGAAGTAAAGGACCGCAGAAGAGAAAGTAAAATATGAGAAAAGAATAGCTAGCTAAGAAAATGGTGTCAGAGAACGGGGTTTGACTTTCTGGACTATGCCAGGGTTCTCGGCCAAGGACCTAGTCCATCTAATGAGGGCTGGGAGGAAGGTTCTTGCCTGGAGCCTGGTTGATATTTATAAGAGGGCTTTCAACCTGAAAAGAAAATGGAAGAAGGAAAGTGGCCAGATCTAATTGCTAGTCCAGATATGAAAGAGACAACAGGTATTATGTAGGAGAAAAGCGGGATTGGTATTCAGTAGTCTAGTAAAGGGGAAGAGGACAGAAATGGTACTCAGGGCAGAGATGTCTAGACACTAATGCATGGAAGAGGTAGTAATAAGAAAAAAAGTCACCTAATGACATCAGTGTGGGGAGGTAAATATACCCAAATAAGTATCTCTGAGTCTTGGTGGGATGTGACTCATGGCAGGACTACAGCGATGGGAGTTTGTATCTTGTTTAAAAGGGACAGATTATGTAGAAGAGGAAGTAGGATAGTATTGTCTGTCTAGATGTGTGGAAATCCAAGCCTGAAGGCTAGGACGTGGTGGGAAAACATTTTGAAAAAAGAAGAAACATTAGTAAGATAGTGGTTGGTGTATACTACAGACTACCAGGCCAGAAGAAGGCTACGGATGACTTTGAGTCCCTCACCAGGCCCAGAATTGTTTACAGAAGTAGCTATGATGAGGGACTCCAAGATGGAGCTCTCTCTCTCTCTCTCTCTCTGTCTCTGTCTCTGTCTCTGTCTCTCTCTCTCTCTCTCTTGCTCTCACTCTTGCTCTCACTCTCCTCTCTTAAATGCAAAGGAGCAGATACATTTTATGCTTGCTCCAAGAATAATTTCAGCTTTGAGAATGTGGAAGCAATGAGGAGAACAACTATTTGGGATCTGATTCTGACCAGTAAGGAAGAACTTACCGGTAAAACAGAAATAACAGAAAATGTGGGAAGCAGTGATCAGGCCACCTTTGAGTTTGTGATAGATAAAGAGGAGGATGTTGAGAATAATATAATGTTTATTCTGGACATTAGGGAAGACATTTAAAAATTTTTCAAAGATAAGATAGCTGTGACCCCACAGTCTGAGACAATGAGAAGGAAGTTGGCTGAAGAAGAATGAAATTCTGCCAACCCTGTCATTATTGATCCTGATTAAGAAGAGAAGGTGTCTAAAGAAACCCATTTAACTGACCAGGAAGCCCACTGATGAACTCCAATTTAAAGAGTGACATGAACTGAAGAGGAACCCCAAAGAATGATGGGATCTCTCAAGAATGGCAGCAGGAAAATGAAGAAAGCCCAGAATAAACTGAGGCTCATATATTTGTTGTGGTAAATGTGTTACATTAATTGATATAAAATTACTTTCTAAAAACAGGACTGGCTTTAAAAAAAAAAGGTTATTGAAGGGATGGCTAGGTGGCTCAGTGGATAGAACCCTGGCCTTGGAGTCAGGAGGACCTGAGTTCAAATCTGGCCTCAGACACTTGACACTTACTAGCTGTGTGACCCTGGGCAAGTCACTTAACTCTGATTGCCTCACCAAAAAGAAAAAAAAGGCTGTTGAAGATAAGAGGAAGAGTAGGGAAAGGACAGCGCCTCTTGTTTAGGGTGGAAAGGAAGAAGATAAAGTACACTAGAGTGAAGGTAAGAATGATGGTCCAGTGCGAAGCACACCAGCTCTGGAATCCGTGGGATTCAAATCCAACCAATCCTCTGTGACTCTTGTCCAGGGCCTTTCATCAATATGCCCCAATGGGTCCACCCAAAGTGCTGGGTACCTTCCTGCTGACATTTCCGAGGTACCAATGGAACATACAAGCTATCCAACCTTTGTTCTTGTTCCATGACTGGTCCATCTTTTTTTTTTTTCTTTCTGCTTCTACATTTCATTTCTTGCCCTCCTTTGGATTTCTCTGACACACCCTTAGGAACCTCATCAAGATCAAAATCAACCTTGGTACTCATACTTCATGGGGCACTAGGTGGCACAGTAGATAGAGCACCAGGCCTGGAGTCAGGAAGACTCATCTTCTTGAGTTCAAATCTGACCTCAAATACTTTCTAGTTGTGTGACCCTGGGCAAGTCACTTAACCCTATCTGTCTCCATTTCCTCATCTGTAAAATGAGCTGGAGAAGGAAATGGCAAACCACTCCAGTATCTCTGCCAAGAAAACCCCAAAAGGGGTCACGAAGAGTCAGACATGACCTAAACGACTGAACAATTCACAACTCATCAGTGCCCTCTGCTCCTCTGATTGGAAAGCAGAGCAAAGCCCTCCCCAAACTCCATTTTAGGAAGGAGTCCAGGCCCCCATAGGATCCTACTCCCTCACTCAGTGCCTTTCCCATCCCATCCCTTTTAGCTTTCTTTTTTGTGTTGTATTCCTCTTTTAGATTGTAAGCTCCTTGAGGGCAGAGAGCCCCCCCCAGGGTGTAGCACAGTGTTTGGCACATAGAAGATGTTTATTGACTGAGTGGATCTACTCTATAACTTTTACACAACTTGTCCTGCTTTGCAGCCTCTCACACCCACTGCATTCCCCTTCACGGCCTCAGTTTGGCATTCCATGGCTGGGGCCAAGAAATATCACTGCTAAAATATTGGTATTAAAAATATGGGCCTCACTACTAATAAAAGTTGGAATTGAAATGAGTGAAATTGAAGTCCAAAAGAAGGCTGGATATTGTCCAAAAACACAATGTTACAGAATTTCAGAGCTAGGAAAGATCTCAGAGAACGTCGAATCCAATCCCCACGTCTTACAGCTGAGGGAACTGAGGCCCAACAGGCCACAAGGTATTCAGACATAGAATTCGAGTTGGAAGGGACTCCGGACTCCATCTTGACCAAATCCCTCATTTTACCCGATGAGGAAACTGAGGCCCAGGAAAGTGAAGTCACTTGTCCAAGCTCACACAGGCAGTTAACGTCCAAGCTGGGGCTGGAAATTTGGCCTCCTGCCTCTGCCTGAGTTCAGCTCTAAAGCTGGGAGTGGGGAAATGAGAGATGCAGGATCTATGGGAAAAGGGAAAGAAAAATTCACAGGTTAGAGTTCTAAGGGGTAAGTAAGCCTCTAGCTCAACCAGTGTGCATGTATATGCCTAAAGTCCTTTATGGCATAGTGAGTGTTTTCCCACGTTTTCTGGGAGCTCAGAACTTTAGGCATCATATAGGGTACCGATGAAACAGACTTCTTGCTTGAAAGGTCGAAGATGTAAATGCTTTACAGGAAGTCTCTTTATGAAACATTCTGGGATCCCCATCCCCAATTACGTTGTGTCTACTTATCTATGTACATGCTGTTTCCTGCCAAGCTCACCATCAGCTCCTTGAGAGCAGGGCCTGTCTTGTGTGCGCCTCACAAAGTGTGACACACAGTAGGTGCTTGTTAAGTTAGCTTGTGTTGGAGATGTGGGGATAGAGGAAGATTCTTTATATCTTGTACATACCTAATTATTAATGTGTTGTCTCCTCCATTAGAATGAAAGCTTCTTGAGGGCAGGGATTGTCTTTTCCTTGTATCCCTAGCACTTAGAAGAGCACCTACACAAAATAGATGATTAATAAATGCTTACTGATTAATAGGTAACAAATGGGGTGAGAGGTTAAAATCCCAGCCCTGCCACTTACTACTTATATGACCTGTAGAATATAAATTACTAGAAGGAAAAGATTATTTCACTTTTGTTGTGTTGTTTTTATTTGTGTGTATCCACAGTCCCCAGCACAGTGTCTGGTCTATAGTGGGTGCCTAATCAATGCTTATTGGATTGACTCTTCCTGTCCACACTTGGTTCTCCATTATTAGAGACCCACTTTCCTTCAAGCAGGAGTCTCCCCTTTCGTTTGTTGCTGGTTTTTCAAGTGTGCCAGTCGGCAGTGGTAGGAGGGGTGTGTTGTGTGTGTGTGTGTAGGTGTGTGTATGGGGATTGTGTTAATTTTTTTCTTTAAATCATAGGGATCAGACAGATAAGTTAGGCTTGGATAAAGACTGAAACCACAGCAGGGATATTTTTTTCCTTCACATTTTCCAGCTTTCTCTAACGCCTCCCTCCCCCCTGGTGGTAGCTGCTGGAAAAGAGCATGGTTTTTCCCTAGATGACTTTCTTGAGTGCAACTAAGATCCTTCTTTTTTAACAATAAAAATAGCTGACCTATGTACCACATATGAAGGTTTGCAAGGGACTTGACGTCCATTATCTCATTCATTGTACATACTACCTTTGTGTGGTAGGCACTGCCGGCCACTCAAAATGACTTATTTTACTCATAAGGGAATAGAGGCTCAGAACGGTCCAGAAGCTTGCCCAGGGTCACTCAGGGAATATATGTCAGAGATGGGCTATGAACCAAAGTCCTGATGATTCCAGGCCCAGAACTCTATCCAGTATACCACACCGCCTCTGTCTATTCTTGCCATGATTTCTTTTGGGTTCTGGGAAACTTTTAGGTACCTGCATCCAAAGTTGAATCTTATGAATTCATTAGACCAGTTTATCTGAGCACGGTCAGCCATTCCTCTGTTCTCAGTGGGTATATTTCATTGATTCTGCTCATCTCTGTGGTAGTGCATATTGTGGGGCCCAAGAAGTATTATCTGCTGGTGGTGGGAATATCTGTATGGTTTTTCCCAGGCCTCATCAGGATCAGTGAATGGCAAACACATCCTGCCAGGTTTGGGACTTCATGGTCTCCGCTCTTAACCCTCACATCTTGTGCTTGTCCAAATCTCACAAGTTCACCTCTTCCAAGCACTGATTTTATCCCTCTATTAAATGAATGAGGAAACCTAGCACAAATAGAAAAGAATCTTGGCTCCTCAAATACCTGCGTGTGTGAACATGGGCTTTCCCTGTGTCTGGGCCCCAGTTTCTTCGTTTTCTAATATGGGCCCTAAGCTCATAGATTTAGAGTTGGAAGGGGCTTTTGAGCAATCTTGTCCAAGTTCAGCATTTTCCTGAGGCCCCCAGAGTGAAGTGACTAGCTTAAGGTCAATAAATGCCAATTAATGGCAGAGCCAGGATTCAGACCCAGCTCTTGTACCTTTGAACCCAGGGCTCATCCGATGGTTATACATAACCCCAGCAAAGGACAGGACTCGGGCTTTGGTCTGACCGTGAGTGGCTTATATAGCTTCTGTCTGATAGACCTGCTCCCAAGAGATGGTTGTAGTGGCCGTGTGTGGGTGGATGTGTGAGTGAGCGTGGGACACTAACATTCTGCCCCTGGATTGTTGGGAATACCTTAAGGTCCCAGCTACAGGCATCCCTTTCATGTAGAAGGCAGAACAAGGGATGGGGAAGGAAGGTCCCTGGCGCGGGGTGGGACGGAGCGCGGCAAAGCCTTGAGATGACTCCCTACTGAGCTGAGCCCAGGATGGAAGGAGGCAAAGGTGTGCGGAGGGCAGCGCCCCCTGCCGACCATGCAGGGCAGGGCAGGGTACTTCTGACTGAGCCCTTTTCCTTTCCCCTCCACCTTGGCTTTCTCCCTCCTGCAGCACATCTGGTCTGGGGGCAGAGACGCTCAGCCCAGTCCAGTATCATTCCACTAACTGCTTCTTGAGCAAGTCCAAGCCCTTCCCCCAAAAGCCAAAGTGGGGGGCCCTGGGTTCCCGTTGCTTCTCATTATTAAATTAGTCGTGACTCATTTCTTCTTTTGTACTGACACAATTTACAGCAGTTTGCCCCTTGGCCAGCCTCCCCTTCCTTCCTTCCTTCCTCCCTCCCTCCCTCACTCCTTCCCTCCCTCCCTTTCTTACTAAATATGGATATTCTCCTGAATGAAGTCCTGAGTCTGCCCAGCCTGTACCACTTCTGTCCATGTTCATCCATAAATTCACCCCAGGAGGTAAACCCAACATACTGGGGCTTCCTTTGTGATCCTCATCTTCTCTTGACATTATGAAGATATCAATCAATCAAAAAGCAGTTATGTTGCACTTACAATGTGCCACTACTGTTAGTGAATCAGTAAACAAATATTTTTTTAAGTGCCTAGGTACCTTGCTAAGCATTGGGGATACAAAGAAAGGCAGAGACAGTTCCTGCCCTCAAGGAGTTCACAATCTAACATGCAAACACTGTATACAAATAAGGCATACAGGCTGTCCCAAGAGTCTCAGAGTGGTTTTAAGCTATTGAAGTTTATTCACCCTGTATACAAGATTTTCAGTCGTGTCTGACTCTTCGTGACCCCATTTGGGGTTTTCTTGGCAAAGATACTGGAGTGGTTTGCCATTTCCTTCTCCAGCTCATTTGACAGATGGGAAAATGGAGGTAAACAGGGTTAATTGACTTGCCCAGGGTCACATAGTGCCTGAGGCTGGATTTGAACTCAGGAAGATAAGTTTTCCTGACTCTAGGCCTGGAGCTCTATCCACTGTGCCACCTACCCACCCAATTGACAGAGAGAAGGCACTATCACTAAGAAAGAACAAAAAAGACTTCTTTTTCCTTTCTTCTTTTTCTCCTCCTCCTCCTCCTTCTTCTCTTCCTCCTCCTCCTCCTCCTCTTTCTCCTTCTCCTCAAGTATTTATTTTTTTTAACATTCATTTAAACTTTTTTTGAGTTCCAAATTTCCTCCCTTCCTCCTGCCCCTCCCTGGCCCGTTGAGAGGGCAAGTGATATATCAATCACACACGTGAAATCATACAAAATACATAGGCAAGGTGGGATTTTAGCTGGGACTTGAGGAAAGCCAGGGAAGCCCAGGTGGTACAGATGAGCAGGGGGAGCATTCTGGATGTGGGAGATGGCCAGTTGCAATGCCCAGAGTGGAAGATGGAGTGTCTGGTTTGAGGAATAGCCAGGAGGCTGCACTGGCTGGCTGTCCATTGTCTAGAAGGCAGTAATGTGTGTGAAGACTGGAAGAGTTGGAGGGAGCCAGGTTGTGAGAACTTTAAGTGCCAAATAAAGGAACTTCTACTTGACCCTAGAGATAAGAGGGAGTCAGGGGAGTTTATTGAGTAGGAGGATGACACTGTCAGATCTGAGTTCCAGAGAATCACTCTGGAGTGGAGGAAGGGCTGGAATTAGGAGAGACGGGACAAAGAGATGGGTTAGGAGGTTATTTCCGTAGTCCAGGCTAGAGATGATGAGGGCCTGAGGTCCAGTGGTGGCAGCATATGGCTTTCTTTCCTTATACAGTGTTCTTGCTCTATGACCAGCCCACTTTGTCCATGCCTTCTAAAAACAGCACACAGCAGACAGTGGACGAATGAGAACAGATAAATCTTAGCGTTATCAATGGGTAGAACTCACCTGAGGATTTAGAACCCGGAGGGAGCTGAAAGGACACCAAGTCCAAACCCACCATTTTATCCACGAAAGCCTAAATCAGGGGCTCTTCCTTTATTTTTTTCTTTCCCTGTCTGGTAAAATCCATAGATCCCTTTTTAGAATCCTGTTTCTAAATACTTAAAATAAAATGCCTTGGATTGATTGATTGAAATATCATTATCAAAGATATTTTTATTTTTTTATTTTCATATTAATCATGTTGTAAAGAAGAATTAGAACCAAAGGGAAAAATCACAAGAAAGAAGAAACACAATAAAACATCAACAGAAAAAGAGAGCAAACAGTATGTTTGGATCTGCATTCAGACTCCGTAGTTCTTTCTCTGAATGCGGTTAGCATTTTCCATCATGAGTCTTAGAGTTGTCTTAGATCCTAGCATTGCTTTTTTTTTTTTTGGTTAGGCAATGGGGTTAAGTGACTTGCCCAAGGTCACACAGCTAGTAAGTGTTATGTGTCTGAGGCCGGATTTGAACTCAGGTCCTCCAGAGTCCAGGGCCAATGCTCTATCCACTGTGCCACCTAGATGCCCCGATCCTTGCATTGCTGAAAAGAGCCAAGTCTATCAAAGTTAGTCATCACACAATGCAGCTGTTACTGTGTACAATGTGCTCCTGGTTCAGGCTGCCATTTTTCACCTAGACAATCCTATGTATGCTTAAATACATGTGCCATCTCCTGGGTGTGTAGAAGCTCTGGGGATTTTCTCTTGTTGAGCAGGACACCCCAGTGATGTCCTGCTTCTCTGGCTGAGGCGGGCAGGGAATGGCTAACCCCTGGTCAGGGCTGTCAGACGCTTGCTTCCTGGTGCTCTCTCCTCTTGTCTTCCTCTGATGTCCCTGCCCTCCCCTTTCAAAAACTGACCGAGAAAGGTGAAGTGCTTTGCCCATCGCTAGTTAGGCAGCCCCTATGGGAGGGATCGAGAACTCGGATCTGGATCTTCTGATTCTCCAGGCAGCATTCTTTCCACTATCAGGCTGCCTGGTGTCTTGGTTTGCAGTGACCCACGTGCAGCTTCTTCATTATGTAGCAGCTGGAAAGGTGGGGTTTAGAGGATGCCAACATTCTACAATGCACTCCTGAATCTGAAACTCATTGATGCGATTTTTCTTTCCAGTGAAGAAGCCGAGACCACAGTCCATCCATTTCTGACCATCCTCTGGAACTCATCTGTGTCCTCCCAGAAGGTCATTGCAGGGGATCCACCTAACTGGCTGGGTGGGTGTTGGGGGGAGTCTCACACAAGTTCTCTTGACAGCACAAAGAAACCAGTGGGGCACACCAGCCAGCTATCAGTTATTACTCATTTCTGCTCCATGACATAGTTTAAAAAATGTTTTTTATTAATTTATTTTGATTTATCAACAATCACTTCCATAAGCATATGAGTTTTAAATTTTTCTCCCCCTTCCTCTCCCCCTCCCTCCCCAAGACAGCACGCAATCTGATATAGGCTCTATATATACATTCCTATTAAACATATTTTCACATTAGTCATGTTGTAAGGAAGAACTCGAACCAATAGGAGGAACTACCAGAAAGAGGTTATTTTTATTTTTAAATAGTATTTTATTTTTTCCCCAATTACACATCAAGACAATTTTTAGCATTCATTTTTACAAGACTTTGAGTTCCAAATTTTTCTCCCTCCTTCCCTCACCTCCCCTCTTCTGAAAATGGTAAGCAACTTGATATAGATTATACATGTGCTATCCTGTGAAACATATTTCCACATGAAGAAGAAAGATCAGAAGGAAAAATACCATGAAAAAGAATAAAGAAAGTGAAAAAAACTATGCTTTGACCTGCCTTCAGAGTCCATCAGTTCTTTATCTGGACTTGGATGGCATTTTCCTTTGTGAGTCCTTCATATTTATCTTGGATCATTGTGTTGCTGAGAAGAGCTAAGTCATTCATAATTGGTCATCACACAATGTTGCTGATACTGTGTACAATGTTTTCCTGGTTCTGCTCATTTCACTTTATCAAAGATATTTTTTAAAAAAGTTTGCCGACCCCAGATTTAGAACCTCTGGCCTAGAGAATGATCTGCCCAAGGTCACACAGGTAGCAAGTAGGTTGAAACACTCATTTCCAGAAATGGGATCATAGATTTAGAATTGGAAGGGACCTTTGAAATCATCATGTACAGCCCTCTTATTTTATGGAGGGAAGGAAACTGAGACCCATAGAAGTTAAGTGACTTACCCAAGGTCACTTGGGTGGTAAATGGCAGATTTCTCACCCAGGCTCTCTGACTCCAAATCCAACATTGAATTATCTTTGATGGACTTTCTCAGGACCCAAAAGGGGCAGAGATTTGCAGAGGTCAGGGAGGCCTCCCCCAGAGAAACATCCCCACCACTGTGGGTGGCACCCTGCGGCTTTAGAGCAGGACAGGCTCAGCCCTGGTGGAGCTGTGCCCGGATGGCCGAGGGAGGGCACTCCCTGCCCAGGCTCCCACATTCCCAGGCCCCCAACCCCAGCACCTGGAACAGAGGCTGCCACCTGCACCCCTCCCCCGCACCCTGCCCCTCACAGGTCCATTCCCTGCTCTTCTCAGCAGCTGCAGCAGAGGGGGCCAGAGGAGAGGGAATGCATCCATCTGACCTGAGAAACAGGCAAGACGTGGGCCTTGTGGGTCTGCGGGGCTGCTCAGACGTGCTGAGGTGCCAGCCGAGAGACCAGGAACTGGGGAGCAGCCCTGCTGGCCAAAGCCTGGCCCCTGCAGAGCCTGCCCTCTTCTACCCTCTTCCCTTCCCTTTTCCTTTTCCTTTCTTTTCTCTTCTCTTCTTCACCTCCCCTTTCTTCTCCTCTTCCTTTGCTTTTTCCCTCCTTCCCTTCCTTCCTCTTCCTTCCTCTTTCTCTTTTTCTTTCTTACTTTCATCCTCCTTCCTTCTTTCTTCTTTCTTTCTCTCTCTTTTTTTCTTTCTATCTCTCTTTCTTTCTTTCTTTCTCTGTTTCTCTTTTTCTCTTTCTTTCTTTCTCTCTCTTTCTCTCTCTCT
>NW_020954600.1:1783508-1851008 GCF_900497805.2 Vombatus ursinus
TCTTTCTTTCTTTCTTTCTTTCTTTCTTTCTTTCTTTCTTTCTTTCTTTCTTTCTTTCTTGCTTTTAGAACAAAACCAGATTTCTGATACAGCCAAGTACTCAGGAGGTCTAATGAGAGGTTTTTTTTTTAAATTGGCATTTGACCCACAATCTATAAGGCTCAGCCCCAAAATGATCTGTGAAACGCATCAAATATCATCCTTCTCCTTTTCTTTTATAAATTCCAGACATATCAAAAGCATACAAACTATACATAGAATTCAAAACTTTAAGTGAAAACATATAAAGACCAGCTTTAAGTCCTTGGCTGGCAATCAGAGAGGAGAAAGGAGGCTCCTGAGTGAGTGATAGAGGGAAGGAGGAAAGAAGGAGGGAGAAAGGGAAGGAAAGAGGGCTTTCTGGTGGAGGCAGAGGACAAAGGAACATTTCTTACATCTGTTTCCTGCCTCTGCCAGTGATTGGGGAACTTTTGATCTAGTTATAAAATGGAGGTAATAATACCTGTTTTTTCTAGAGGTTGAAATACATTAACTACTGAAAAGCACCAGTCATTATTTATTTATTTATACTTGCTTTTTGGTGAGGCAATTGGGGTTAAGTGACTTGTCTAGGGTCACACAGCTAGTAAGTGTCAAGTGTCTGAGGTCGAATTTGAACTCAAGTCCTCCTGACTCCAAGACCAGAGCTCCATCTACTGCACGACTTAGCTGCCCCTAGTCAGTCATTATTTAAACAGAGCCAGAAGACAAAGGGCCTAGTGACACATGGAGTGTAGGAAAGAAATAAGCATTCATACCATAAAAAGGGACAAACAAGGAAACTACAGTATGCCATTGACAGTAAACCAGTATCAACATTAAATTTATATGTTCCAAATGCCTTATCATCTACATTTATAAAAGAAAAATTAATTGAGCTACAAGAAGACATAGAGACAATAATATAATAGTGGCAGGAGATTTCAATATTCCTTTACAGTTTTGGATAAGTCTAACAGAAAGGTGGAGAAAAGGAAAAATACGGAATCGAACAAGTTGCTGGAGAAACTAAAGCAAAACCACTTAAGGTATCTTCTGGGTTTGTTTGGGTTTTTTTTGATGAGGCAATTGGGGCTAAGTGACTTGCCCGGGGTCATATAGCTAGTCAGTGTCACGTGTCTGGTCTGAGGCTGGATCTGAATTCAGGTCCTCCTGACTCCAAGCCCAGTGCTCTATCCATTGCACCACCTAGCTGCCCCTTTAAGGCATCTTCTAAATGAGACTCCTAAAGAATATGTGTACTTCTCAGCACAACATGAAATTTTCACAAAAATTGGCCAGGTATTAGGGCACATAAATATTGCAAACAAATGTAAAAAGGAACGAATAATAAACCCAGGCCATAATGTAATAAAGACAGTAATCAGTTCAGGAAGCACAAAAAAAAGACACAAACCTGAATGGAGACTTAGAATGAAATCCTAAAAAATGAGTGGGCAAAGAACAAATTATGAAAACAATAACTATGTGAAAGAAAATGATAATGCGATGAAACAACATACCAAAATTTCTGGGTTGTTGTTAAAGAAATCCTTGGGGGAGAGGGGAATCATATCTCTGCAAACATACATGCATAAAATAGAAAAAAAGAAAGAAATAGGATGTTCATTTTAATAAGAACTCACATTTCTATAGTGCTTTGAAGTTCATAAATGTGTGAAGGCTTTATTCTCCCCATTATATAGCTAAGGAAACTAAGGTAGGGAAGAGGCAAAGGTGATTTGCAAATGGGAGAGCCAGAACTCAAAGTTATAATAGAATCTCAGAGCTGGCAGGAGCTTTAACTCGTCCAAACACTACCCAAAGAAGGATCTTTGGACAGTTCTCTTGACTCCAAATCCGGTGTTCTTTCCCTGACATCTTACTCCATGAGAAAATAAATCTCAGGAAGGTAGCCTTACTTGTTCCAAATAGGAAGACACTGACAAAAGAATCAGAGACCCCCGAGTGCTAGTGCCCAGCTCTGCATTAGCTTTTTTAACCTTCATTCTGATGGAAACATCTTCAGGCTCATGGCAACAGAAAATCTCAGAGCAGTCTGATTTAATTAAGATGTAACATTGTGCTGAGACTGACTAGCTCTAGGGCTCTTGTCCCATATCTGAGAAGCTCTACAATCGATCTTATCCTGGAGAGATGGGAAGCGATTTAGGCAAGTGGCCCTACAGGGTCTCTTAAGATATAAGGTCACCAAAGAAAACAATCATAAGCATGCACGCCTACATATGTTTATATAGGTCAGTCAGTCAACAAACATTTATTAAGCACTTATTTCATCCCAAGTGTTGTGATCAGTGTTGGGGATACAAAGAAAGACAAAAACATAGTACCTGCCCTCAAAGAGCTTACATTCTAATGGAGAAACAGCATGTAAACAACTATGTCTAAACAAGATATATAGATATAGATATAGATATAGGTACAGATATATAGATAATGGAGAGCAATCTCCAAGGGAAGCTACCAGCCAATGGGGGGGGGGCCAAGAATTGCCTTCTATGGAAAGTGGGATTTGGATTGAGTCTTGAAGAAAACCAGGCAAGGGGGGAGAATATTCCAGGTAGCTAGATGGCTCCATGGAGAGAGTACAGGTCCTAGAGTCAGGAATCTGGAGTTCAAATCTAGCCTCAGTACTTACCAGTACTTACATTGGGTAAGTCACTTGACCTCTATTTGCCTCAGTTTCTTCAACTGCAAAATGAAAATAATAATAACACCTACCTTGCAAGGTTGTTGTGAAGGTCAAATGAGATAATATTTGTAAAATGCTTAGCCCAGTGGGTACACACACACACACACACACACACACACACACACACACACACACACATATATACTGGTTATTATTATAAGGGCTTGCTGTATACCAAGTATTGTGCTAAGGGCTAGGAATAGAAATAGAAAAAGAAGACAGCTCCTTCTCTCAAGGAGCTCACAGTCTAATTAGGGAAGACAGCACCCATGCGATAATGCAGCTTCAGGGTACCTCTCATGGAAAGGCCCAGAGGTCATAAGGATGCAGCTACAAGGCTGATGGCAAGACCTGGGAGGCTTTAGGATGCATCAGGGACCGCCACTGTGCAGAAAGAGGCCACGAATCTCCAAGCACTCAAACTCTCCAATGGCTGTGATTGACCCCATGGATATGGATGTCTCATCTAGTGATTCAGGTTGCTGTCAATCTATATCCACCCATCCAAGGCGATTCTTGTCCATTTCTTCCCATGAGTTGTTCACAGAAAGTCTACCCAACATCCTATGGGTCTTTTCTTGACAAATGCAGAGAATGCCAGTGAAGCACATGGGCTGTCTACCATTGATCCTATGCTTATTCTACATTTCACCAGCCTGTCTTCTTTTTCAATCATATATTTCCCTGGTGACATCTGTTGTTCAGGTTCAACATCATACGTTATTTGTTGGATTGCAACCTGATTCACTCCACCACATACCTCTCTGTTGTCCTCTGAGGGATACTTAATTATTTTTGGGGGGTTTACTCATTTTTTATTGTGCAAAGACTGTAGTATTCCATGACTCCTTGGAGTGATACAACACAGGTAGAAAATTGGTATTAAAAATAGATGGGTTTCTGGGAGAAGTGTGAAGTAATTAAAGGGAATTTGTAATTTCTTGATAATAATCTTGCTTTTTAATTCTGACGCTAACTTGTTCATATGAAGTGCCTGTCTAAGCTCTATAATAATAGCTGTCATTTTTATAGCACTTTAATATTGGCAAAGCTTAGCAAAGGCTACAAAACTGTATATACCCTTTGACCCAGCAATATCACCAATAGGACTATATCCCAAAGAGATCCCCCCAAAAGGGAAAAGGACCTATACATACAAAAATATTTATAGCAGCTCTTTTTGTGGTGGCAAGGAATTGGAAATTGAGGGGATGCCCATCAACTGGGGAATGGCTGAACAAGTTGTAGTATATGACTGTAATGGAATACTACTTTGCTATAAGAAATGACAAGCAGGATACTTTCAGAAAAATCTGGAAAGACTTAAATGAACTGATGCAAAGTGAAGTGAGCAGAACCAGGAGAAAGCTGTACACAGTAACAGCAATATTGTATGATGATCAACTATGAATGACTTAGCTATTCTCAGAAACACAACGATCCAAGACAATTCTGAAAGACTCATGATGAAAAATACCATCCACCTCCAGAAAAAAGAACTGATGGAATCTGAATGCATATTGAAACATACTTTTCAAAAAAACCTTTCTTTATTTTTTGTCTGTGTTTTCCTTTACAACATGACTAATATGAAATATGTTTTGTTATGACTGCACATATGTAACCTATATTGAACTGCTTGCCTTCTTAAGGAGGGGGAAGGTGATAGAGAGAGGGAGAAAATTTAGAATTAAAAATTTTAGAAAATGAATGTTAAAATTATTTTTATGTGTAATTGGAAAAAAATATTTAAAATAAAAAAAGATTTTCAAAGTTCTGTACATATATCATTGGATCCTCACAAAACCCTGTGAGGTAGGTGCTATTGTTTCCCCCATTTTACAGATGAGGAAACTGAGGCTGAGAAGGTTAAATAACTTGTCTCGGGTCACACAGTTAGGAAGTGTTTGGGACAGGATTTGAATTCTGTCTTTTCTGACTCCAAGTCCAGATTTCTAGCCACTGCACCATCTAGCTACCTCATCTCTCTCTCTCTCTCTCTCTCTCTCTCATATATGTATATGTATATTTTGTTGTTGTTCAGTCATTTCAGTTGTGAAACCCCATTTGGGATTTCTTAACAGAGATACTGGAGTGGTTTGCCATTTCCTTCTCCAGCTCATTTTACAGATGAGGAAACTGAAGCAAACAAGGTAAAGTGACTTGCTCAGGGTCACATAGCTAATAAGTGTCTGAGGCCAGATTTGAACTCAGGTCTTTGAGACTCCAGGCCTGATGCTCTATCCTTTGCACCACCTAGCTGACCCATATGTATACACACACATACACACAGCACTCAGTATATATACACGCATTAATGGATGAACTCTCTGGGTTGTTCATCTAAATTGCTTGCCATCATCTGGACAACAGGTATTTTTCATCCACTTGGTTTTTCCCATTTGGATACTTGGACCAAAATCTTTCTGTCCAGGAAGCTCTGCAGTGTTCCAGGGTTTGATGGCACCGGCAGTTTGTCATCTGCACAGAGGAGCAGCTGGGCTATGTCACCATCCACAGGGTTTAGGACTTAGACCCATGGTCTTCCTCTCCACTTCCACTTTGTCCTCAAACTCAGAAACATCAGTATATATGTTATGTCCTTCCAAACATCCCGGCTTCCCAATTCATCAGCCTCCCCATATCATAAGACTTGAACCTCCATTCTGTCTCAAGGGTCATACTCAGGAGCCCCCCATCATCCATGATCAGGAACCCTGGCATTCTCCCCTCCAGTGACAACCTTCTATCCTTACTCTCTCCCTCTGCCTCACTCCTCCTGAGTCTATTATTTTTCCTCATTGCTACCTCCAGTCTCTCTCCACCTCCCCTCCCACTCCCACTTCCCTTGTCCCATGCCATCATCACCTCTACTCTGACTTCATTTTCCTCCTTTCATAGACTTGGCCCTCTAGCTGACCAGAACAACTATACGCTATCCGCTACCCCTGAATTCCTTGTCCCCTTAACAAAACCCAAACCACAACCCTGAGCTATTGTTAACATTTGCCTTCCACACTCCTACTCATGTGCTGCTGAATGGCGCTAGATAAAGCCATAGCCGTGCTAACCACGCTCACTGCAAGATCATATTTTCTAATCTCCCTGGATGCTCCCTGCTGTATGGTGAACTTTTGTATTCTTCCCCCACGGACTCAGCATCACCCTCCCTAATGCAGTTGTTCTAAGCCTTCCCTTTTCTCCTCAAGCCCTTCCTCCCCCCTGCCCCACTCCATCTTCCCCAATCCTACCTTGAACTTCCTTTGTCTAAGAAGAGAATCTTGACTTCAAATTTACTGAGAAAATTCAGGGCATCGGCTGTGATCTTCCTTTTCTCACACACTTCTATCTCAAACCCCCTATATGTTACTTGGCATTCTCTCTTCCTTCACACCAGTCTCTGAGGAAGAAGTGGTCCTTTTTCTCAGCAAGGACAATCCTTCTATTTGTGCCCTTTATCCTATCTTCTCCTGTCTCTGGAAGTTTAGCCCTTTTATTGTTCTCTCTCTCTCTCTCTCTCTCTCTCTCTCTCTCCCTCTCCCCCTCTTCTTATCTACTGACTCCTTATTTATTCCTGCTGCCTACAAACATGATCAGGTCTCCCTCATCTTTAAAAAAAACCCACTACAAGCAATGGGTATATGATTTATATATAAAGGTATAAGCAAATTAGAGCAGCATGGAAAATTTTACCTGTCAGATCTATGGATAAGTGAAGGGTTTATGGCCAAACAAGAGATAGAGAGGATCATGGGAGGTAAAATGGATAATTTTGATTAAATGAAATTAAAAAGGTTTTGCACAAACAAAACCAATGTACCTCAAATTAGAAGGAAAGCAGGAAAATTTTTTACAGTAAATTTCTCTGATAAAGGCCTCATTTCTTTTTTTTAGTTATTAATTTATTTATTTTTAGTTTTCAACATTTGCTTCCACAAGATTTTGAGTTCCAAATTTTCTCTCTATCTTGCCATTCCCCCCACCCCAAGATGGCGTGCATTCTGAATACCTCTTCCCCTAATCTGCCCTCCCTTCTATCACCCTCCCTTCTCTTATCCCCTTTCCTTTCTATTTTCCTGTAGGGCATGATAGATTTCTGTACCCCATTGCCTGTATATCTTATTTCCCGGTTGCAAGTGAAAACAATTATTAACATTTGTTTTTAAAACTTTGGGTTCCAAATTTTCTCCCTTCCTCCCTCCCCACACACCCTCATTGGGAAGGCAAGCAACTCAATACAGGTTATACATGTGTAGTCATGCAAAACACTTCTGTAATAGTCATGTTGTGAAAAACTAACTATATTTCCCTTCATCCTATCTCGCCCCCTGCCATTTATTCTATTCTCTCTTCTGACCCTGTCCCTCCTCAGAAGTGTTTGCTTCTGATTACCCCCTCCCCCAATCTGCCTTCTCTTCTATCATCCCCCATTCTTATCCTCTTCCCCCCTACTTTCTGTAAATATATATGGAGCTGAGTCAAATTTATAAAAATAAGAACCATTCTCCAATTGATAAATGGTCAAAGGATAGAGATAGGCAATTTTCAGAAGAAGAAATCAAAGCTATCAATAGTCATATGAAAAAATGCTCTCAATCACTATTGATTAGAGAAATGCAAATTAAAGCAACTCTGAGGTACCATCAGAATGGGTAACATGACAGGAAAGGAAAACGGCAAATGCTGGAGGAGATGTTGAAAATCAGGGACACTAACGCACTGCTGTTGGGGGTGTGAACTAGTCTAACTATTTGGGAGAACAATTTGGAACTATGCCCAAAGGGGTAAAAAACTGTGCATACCCTTTGATCTAGCAATACCACAACTAGGTCTTCATAGACAGATCAAAGAAAATTGAAAAGGACCTATATGTACAAAAATATTTGTAGCAGCTCTTTTTGTAGTAGCAAAGAATTAGAAATTGAAGGGATGCCTAATCAATTGGGGAATGTCTGAACAAGTTGTGTTATATGAATGTAATGGAATACTATTGTGCTATAAGAAATGATGAACAGGAGGACTTCAGAAAAACCTGGAAAGACTTACATGAACTGATGCAGAGTGAAGTGAGCAGAACCAGGACAATATTGTACACAGTAATAGCAATATTGTAATGATGATCCACTGTGAAAGACATAGCTACTCTGATCAATATAATAATTCATGAGAATTCCAAAGGATTCATGATAAAAAATGCTATCCACCTTCAGAGAGAGAACTGACGAACTCTGAATGCAGATTGAAGCATATTTTTTATCTTTCTTGCTTTTTTTTCCAGCAATGCTAATATGGAAATGTTTTGTATGATTGCACATGCATAATCTATATCTAATTGCTTGCCTTCTCAATGAAGGGAGAGAAGAGAGAGGGAACTCAAAACTTAAAAAAATGAATGTTAAAAAAAACCCACCACTCTTCACTTAATACATCCCTTCTTCCTTTCACAGCCAAAAGCCTAAGAAAAAGTCATTTATATTCACCTGTATTTCTTTACCTACCATTCTCTTCTTGACCCCTTGTAATCTGGCTTCTGACCCTAACATTACTGAAAATGCTACCTCCAGGGTTGCCATCAATTTCTTAACTGCTAATGCTGACTTTTTTTTTTTTAGTCCTCATCTCTCTTGACCCCTCTAGATCCCCAGCTAAAGCTGTTAGGTCTCTTTGAATGTCTCTAAAACTAATTAGAGAGCTGGCGCCTCGCTTCATGGTTAGCTGACCAGAACCAGATATGGAATGTCAGTGTCAGTCAGTCAATAAGCATTTATTAAATGCCTACTGTGTGCCAGACACTGTGTTAAGCATTAATTATATATTATTAATTAATCACTGTTAATTATTATTACTAATCAATTATGTATTAAAGTAATTAATTAATTACAAAGAAAGCTAAAAGGCAGGCCCTGCCCTCAAAGAGCTTACAATCTAATAGGGGAAAAAGCGTGTAAACAAATACAAAGTAAGCTAAATAATGGATAACAAGGAAATAATTAGCAGAGGGAAGACACTGGAATTAAGAGGGGTTGAGGAAGGCTGCCTGTAGAAGGTGGGATTTTAGCTGAGACTTGAAAGAATCCAGGAGGTGGAGATGAGAGCTTTCCAGGCATGGGAGACAAGGAGTGAAAATACCTGGCATTTGGATGGAGTATCTTGTTCGTAGAACATCTGGGAGGCCAGTGTCACTAGACTGGGGAGGTAGATCTGAGAAGACTGAACTGCCTACATGCTCAGCAGTCTCTCCAAGGCAATCCATCTGCACATCGTTACCTTAGCCCAGAAGCAGCCTCCAGAATCCTCCACATGGAGAGGCTGCGTGGCTTGGGAAATCATCTCCTGATACCAACGGGATTTCCTTATCCATAGCAAAGGAAGGACATTCAGAGCACGGAAGGGATAAAGCATTGCTGCAGAGGAACACGGCTTCTCAGTGTGGCTGATGATGTTGGTCTGTGGTCACAAGCCTGAGGGAGGAGTTTCAATCCTTCTTGTTCAGGATGTTTGTACCCAGGTGAGAGGAGGCAACATTAATGGCCCAAGCCTCACGTCCTTGAACTAGCTACATCTTGCTTATAGACCCAGCTCAATACATTTTAAGGAAGAGAACAGGCTTAGCTTGCATGGGTTGGTTGGGGGAAGGGGGGGTTACTAACAAAGCCTTTAATGTCTTTTCCAGTTCTAAATCCATGATCTTCTCTCCGTTACGGAACTCTAACTTTCCCCCACCCCCTTCCAAACTCTCCTTGGACACCCCCATTTCTGTTGAAGGTGCCACCATTCTTTTAATAACTCAAAGTTGTAACAACCTCTGGGCTGCCTTGGACTCTCCTTTCCCTCATGCCACATGTTCAGTAAGCTGGCAGATCTTGTCATCTCTATCTCCCCAGTATTTCTCTCATCCCCTCTCTGTTCACATAGGCTGCACTGTGGTTCGAGCCCTCATCCTCTCTCACCTGGACCATTGCAACATCCTCCTCGCTGGTCTCCCTGCCTCACATCTCTCCCCTCTCTAACCCACCCTCCACACAGCTGCTAAGGTGATTTTCCTAGACTGTGAGTCTGACTACATCCCATTCTTACTCAATAAATTCTGATGGTTTCCTATTGCCTTCGGGATCAAATATAAATTCTGACATTTAAAATCTTTCAAAACTTGGCCCCAACCCAGCCTTGATTTTTTAAAATTAATTAATTTATTTTTAGTTTTCAACATTTGCTTTTATAAGATTTTGAATTCTAAATTTTCCCCCTCCCTCTACTCCCTCCTCCCCAAGACAGCATGCAATCTGATATAAGCTACACATATATGATCATATTCTAACCCAGCCTCGTTGTACATTACTGTCCTTTCCACACTTTGTGGTCCAACCAGAGTGGCCTTTGTATTGTTCCTTATATACAATAGTTTACTTATGCCTCTGCAAAGTCTGTCCCTTGTGCTTGGCATCCATTCCCTCCTTACCTCTGGCTTCCCTCAAGACTCAGTTCAAGCGTTATGTTCTACAAGAAGTCTTTCCTGATCCTTCTAGCCCCTAGGGCCTCCATGGAAACTATCTCGTATTTATTTAGCTTATATGTGCACATATATTTTGTCCTCCAGGCTAGAACGTAAGCTCCTTGAGGACAAGGGACTGTTTCATTTTTGCATTTATGCCTGGCACACAGTAGGTGTTTATTGATTGATTGATTCCTCATCGGTAATAATGATGAAGTGAGCCCTGTGAGGATGAGGTGTTTGGGAGTTCTTTGGTGTTCTTAGCTCTCTCCCAACTCTAAAATTTTGTGAGGTTTTGACTCTAAGAGGGTCTTTTAATCCTCATATAGACCTTTCCCAGGTCAGGCAGCTAAATATTCTTCAGAGAAAAATGTTTCTAATAAAATATCTAATCTTAAAAAGTTTCATTTGCTGCCATTGTCTTCCAAACCACATTTTCTAGTTATCCTGCTCAGAGGGCCCTCCCTTGTCAAAAAAAAAAAGACCCAAACAAGAGCAGTTAAGCAAACCAAGTGACACAGTGACCATGCCTGACAGTGTAGGCAGTATCTGGTACCCATATTACCCCACTTCTCTACTGAGAGATGAGGTGATGCATCTCCTCATTGATCATTTAGAACATAAAATACAGAATATTAGTGCTGAAAGGGTCCTTAGAACACAGAATGCCAGAGCTGGGAGAAACCTCATGGGGGTGGGGAGTCAGAGCCTTAGCACACAGAACATCAGACTTGGGAGGGACCTTAGAATACAGAATGACAGAGCTGGGAGAAACCTTACAGGGGTGGGGAATCTATGGCCTCAAGGCCACATGTGACCCTCTAGGTCCTCAAGTTCCACCTTTTGACTGATTCCAAGTTTTACAGAACAAATCATTTTATTAAGAGGGTTTGTTTGGATTCAGTCAAAGAGCCGCATTTGAGGACCTAGAGGGCCACATGTGGCCTCTAGGCCAAAGGTTCCCCACCCCTGCCTTAGAACATAGAATATCAGAGCTGAAGGGGACCTTAAGAACAGAGAAAGTCAGAGTTGGAAGAGACATTTGAGTCCTTCTAGCCCAAGGCCCTGATCCTATAGATGAGGAAACTGAGAACTTAAGTGACCTGCTCTCCTGTTAATGGGAAATTCTGTTAATGGGAAATGCGTTCTGCCCATTTTTGTGGCAAAGCCAGAAAGCAATAGAGGAATCATCCACGTGCTCATTGAAAAACCAGTGGAACCAACCAGTTCGCTGTAGCGCGTGATCTGTTTAATGTTGTCCCCAAATTGAAGTTTGGTTCAACAAGATTTTTATAAAGCGCAGAATAATTTAGTCCTCATCTGGCAGTTTTCATCTTCTAAACCGCTTTCCCCTCTATAAATAGAAATGCTTTATGAATTTCATAAAGTTGCAATGAAACCAGTTTGGGGCGATTTATATCTTCCCAAGGACAACAGCATTGAGTTACTTTGAAAACTAGGAAGTAGAAACTGGTTATAAATGAATCCAATTACTTTCACTGCCAAGGCCATGTAATATGCAGCATGTAAAGCAGATGTAATTGGTGAAAAATTAATTAGACATTTAAACTTATTTCTGCTTAAATAAGTCAAGGTGGTAATTGGCAACAGGGTTAAGGACTGTTTTAAGTATTTTTTTTTAGCCTTGACATCATTTTAAAAATTATTCGAGCTTAATACATACCATTGGTTCTCCTGGGCCAAGAGGGGAAAGAAAATGTAAAGTTCTTTGTCAGCGCTCTTCCACAGATGTGACTGTTTAGGCTAGATTGGCCCAGAGGGCAAAAAAGTATTTGTTTTATGAACACGATCAGGGAGAGCTTTCCACTTCCCAGGGGCCTTTTTCTAGGAAGGCGGCCATTTTTTAAGGGAAAGAGGAAAAAAAAAATCAGTTGTTGGTAATCAGTTGTTGGGAAGACCCCAAGTACAGAGAAGCCTGTTGTACGGCTTGAAGAAAGAAGACATCTCTAGCCTCTTCTCCCCACATGTTTCCAAGGGAGACTTTCATTCCTGATAGGAGGGGAAGCAGGAGGTTGGGGCCAGAGGTCACCATTCTGTTCTCCTCAGGGAGAGGGGATACTGGACTAGAAGTATTGTCTATCTGCACCCTTAAATATTGTTAGTCTAAGGGATGTGATCGAGTTTGATCACTGTGTCATTATTATTAGGGGAAAGAGGACCTCAAGCTTTATATTCAAGACTTGACATTTTTCCCACCAGTTCTATAATGAACATGCATAGCAAATAGCCAAGAAACTCATTTCTCTGAATCATAGCAAAATAGAAATCAGAAAAGGTATACACAGGAGAATATATACCAGGCAATACATAGAGAAGAGACTCTACCATTGGGAATGAAGTAACTCAACTCAACCAAGTGAGAGAGTTCTAGATCTCCCCCAAGGAGAAACTCCCTGAAATCTCTAGTGCAGCGAGCTGGGATGGGAACATGATGGAGACAAGCAGCTCTTCTCGTGCCTTCCCAAAGTCTTCCTTCAGCAACCTGAAGTGGTTGTGCTCTTCTATCTTTCCTCATGGTGCTGGAAGCCAGAAGTATCTGAAGCAACTTAAACTTGAGGAGTTCAGAGGAGGACAGAAGCAGGCTCTCGTCAACCCTACCCCGACCCTCACCCAGGGCAGGGCATTCATCTCCACCTGCAAGGGGAGAATCCCATACCTATGGGCTTTGGGACTGGGGTAACACAGGGGTGTTACATATTCTATTCCACCGTTAGCAAGCTACACCACCTTGGACAAGTCAATTCACTGCTCTGGGCCTCAATTTCCTGACCTGTCAAATCTGAAGGGGTTGGATGAATTGGGATTGAATGGAAAAATGCTCAAGAATAGCATTGTTGTGAGGTTCAGATGAGATACACTTATAGAGTACTTTGCAGTCCTTAAAATTTTATAGAAATGGTAAGTATTCTGATTTGATCCTATGGGACCTAGGGATTCATTGCAAGAAAATTGAAGTCATTTCTGAAAAGGCTTTTTTGAAAATTCCTTAGTTTCACTTATGGTCTCTCCCCCTTGCCTCCTACCGCTCATAAACATTGTTAGTGAGAATGTTAAGTGACTTGACCCAGGGTCATAGAGCTAGTAAGTGTCAGAGACAGAATTTGAACCCAAGTCGTATTGACCCTAGGTCCGTCATTCTATCCAGAGCTTTAGGGGAGACCCATGATGAGCGATTGAAGTGGATGAAGACCCAAGAATGGAGAAAAGGAAGGGGGTAGTCAGATAGGAAGAGGGAAAACCAAGAGAGGGCAGTGTCAGTGAGAAGAGAGACAACAAGAGTCAACAAAGATGGCAGAGAAGTCAAGAAAGATGAGGATAGGGGGCAGCTAGGTGGCACAGTGGATACAGCACAGGCCCTGAAGTCAGGAGGACCCGAGTTCAAATCTGGCCTCAGACATTGTGTGACCCTGGGCAAGTCACTTAACCCCAATCGCCTAAAAACAAAACAAAAAAAACAAACAAACAAAAAAACAAACAAACAAAAAAAAAACCAGAAAAAAAAGGATGAGGATCGAGAAGGCCATCAGACTGGGATGCGAAGAAATCATCAGTAACTTTGGAGGGAGTGGTTTCAGTTGGGTGATGAGGTCAGTACCCAGAATGCTTGGGGATAAGAAGGAGGCACTGATTATAGATGGCCTTCTCGAGGAATTTAGTGATGAAAGGGAGGAGAGATACAGGGCAATAGTTAGCAGGGATGGATGAATCAGTGACGGTTTTTTGAGAATGAAGGAGATACGGTTGTGTTTTTAGGCAGTAAGGAAGCAGCCAGGAGACAGGGAGGGACTGAAGGTAAGTGAGAGTGGAAAAGACTGAGGGGAACAATCTGCTGGAGAAGATGGGATGAAATGGGAGCATTGTAGTCACTTTCCAAAGCACTTTTATTTACATTTGAATCTGTGACTCTTAAAGTATAAGACCTCAAAGGGATCTTAGAACCCAGAATGTCAGAGCTGGAAGAGACCTTCGAATGTAGAATGTTATTTCTGAAAGAGGCTTCGCAACATAGAATATCAGTGCCTGGAGGAGTTTTAGAACATAAATGCTATTTCAGCAAGGGACCTGAGAAAGTGATATGTTTCAGTTGGAAGGGACATTAGGACATGGAATGTCAGGATGTGGAGGAGACCTTAGAATATAGAATTCTGAGGCAGCTGGTGATCCTGCAGTCAGGAAGACCTGAGTTCAAATCTGGCCTCAGACACTGTGTGACTCTGGGCAAATCACTTAACCGATTTCATCATCTATAAAATGGGGATGGGGTAATAAAAGCACCTACCTCCCTGGGTTTTTGTGAGGATCAAATGAAATACTGTTTGTAAAGGACTTTGCAAACCTTAAAGCACTATAGAAATGCTAGTTATTTTCAAGCGGGAAGAGCTCTGGGCTTTGTCTGATTTTGCTAACTTCATTTTGTTCATATGAGCCTTCCCATACTCTTCTATATTCCTAATAATCATCTTTTCTTATGGTGTAGCAACGTTCCATTACTGTTTATTTAGGCATCCCCCAGTTGATTGGCATTTACTTTATTGTCAATTCTTTGCTGCTATAAGAGGTGCTTTGATAAATATGTAAACATAAATCAATATATTTACCTATAACACATAAATAATTTTATGTATGCTTTATGTATATGTTTATATGTGTCTATAAACACATACACATATATATGTGTATCTGTGTATCTACCTATCTGTTGATCTGTCTATCCATCTACCTATCCATCCATCTATCTATCCATTGATCTATTGATCTGTCTATCCATCTCTTTCTCTCTTCTACCTACCTACCCACCTATCTTCTTATCTTTCTCTCTTATCTACCTGTCTGTCTGTCTGTCTTTCTATCCATCCATCCATCCATCTTTCTTTCTTCTTACTCACCTATCTACTACTTATGTTCCTCTTTCATCTCCCTCTCTCTCTCTCTCTCTCTCTCTCTCTCTCTCTCTCTCTCTGTCTGCAGGCTCTGAGCACTGTTGGGAATTTTTTGAACCCAAAGCCAGGAAGATTCCTTGGGCAGCTGTCTGGCTCGCTGCTGCTCATGCCCTTCTGCGATGTGAGTTATAATCAGGGAAAGCAGGTGAACTCAACGCTCTACAAGCTAGATGTGAAACCTTTGGGAGACGTGAGTAAGTCAGCAAAGAGAAGGTCATGCCTGGGGCAGACAAGGACACAGAAAGCATTCTGTGTTTGACAGTGTGCTCCAAATATAAAATAAATAACCACCAAGAGGAAAATGAGCAGCCAGGCCCTCTCCTGTGGCTGATACAGAGGTGGGAGAAGTAGCTGGGCATGACCTTGTAAATGGACTGATGGCTTTGAGAAGTCCTTCTGGAACATGGAAATGTTCAGAAGGCAAGAAGGCAAAGGGACCTTTCTGCTGATTGCCAAGGACAATGATTGGCCAGAGACTCAAAACCAGGATGGAATCCAAGGATGAGAGAACTCTTAGCACTTAGCATTTGGAAGTAGACACATCAATATAGAGCCCGATGGAACATGAGTCATCTTCACATCTGACAAAACCCTCTTTTTAGTAATTTAGGTGGTGCAGTGGATAAAGTGCCAGGCCTGGAGTTAGGAAGACTCATTTTCCAGAGTTCAAATCTGGCCTCGGGCGCTTCCTAGCTGTGTGACCCTGGGCAAGTCACTTCACCCTGGTTGCCTCAGTTTCCTCATCTGTCAGATGAGCTGAAGAAGGAAATGCCAAACCACTCCAGGATCTCTGCCAAGAAAACCCCAAAAGGGGTCACAAAGAATCAGACGCGATTGAAAAACGACTGAACAACAAGGTCAGAGAAGAGAAGGCTGAGGTATGAATGGGTGACTGCCTTCAAGCTGTGCAAGCTTGCTGTTCAGAGGATGCTGGGCAGCTATTTTTCATCTGACAGGTCAAAATAAGAGGAAATGAATTTGGGTTGCAGGAGAAGATTTTAGGCTGAATATGAGAACCGTATGAGTTGTTGATGGACAAACTAGGATGTGTGCCCAGGTTGCTCCCACAAGGGACTGTGCACTCTGATCAAAAACCCCTGGGGGTTGGGGGAGTCTACCACAGGGACAGAACCTCTACTCCATTCTTCATTGCCCTATGCCTTTCATCTGTGGAGAGTGACTGGCAACATTAGGACAAAGAATCTGTGGGCCTTGGACCAGTATAAAAATCAGTGGCATCATCAGTCAGTCAAGCATTATTGTATACAAGATACTAAAATCAAGATAACTAACTTTGCAATGTTATTTTTTATATTTCTTTTTCACTATTTTTTTCAGTTAGCAAGCATTTATGTTCTCTCCCTTCTTTTTCCCCCCTTCCCACCTTGACTGGAAATAAAAACAAAACCCTTGTAACAAATCTACATAATAACATAAAACAAATTCCCACATTGGCCACGTCCAAAGATATATCTCTTGCGACTCTCTTTGCATATATCTTTCTGAACTTCACAATAACCCTGGGAGATAGCTTCATTTGACAGATGAAAAAACTGAGGCTCAGAGAGATTAAATGACTTTCTTATAGTCACATGACTAGTATTAAGTGTCAGAGTCAGGATGTGAATCTAGATCTTCCTGATTCTAAGTCCAATGCTCCAGTCAGTGTATTGACACTTTGTTGCTTAGCTGATGTATGATGGGAAGCCTTAATATTTAAAGAGAAGATGAAGCTTGTCATCTGTCATATACTCTAGGTCATTTATCCATTCATGCAACAAATATTTCTTGAAAAACCTGCTCATGCAAGACACTGCACCAGATGCTGAGAGAGAGAGGCAAAGATGGACAAGACAGAGTCCCCGCCCTCTAGTCTAGGAGACTGCAATCTGGTCCAGAGATAAATCATAGACACAGATAAATATAATTCAAGGCAATAATAGTCTTGGGATTTCAGAGGAGTGGAGAGCCCCTTTAGATAGCAGTAATCAAGGAAGGCTATTTGTAGCAGGTGGCATTTGAGCTGCACCTTAAAGGACTAACCGGCTTTTGGAAGGCAGAGCTAGGGGTCAGGGTCCAGGATGCACCGCAGGCCAGTAACCGCTTGGTACACCTCCTGGCTCTCCTTATGGCCATTGTAGCTGTGGATTTCTGTGTTATGTTCATATATCACCTTACTGGGTTGGTAAACAAGTTACCAAGAGAATGTTATGGAGTTTCCTTCCTTGGAAATCTTTTGAAAACAATAATTAGCTGAATCACAGAGTATTAGTGTAGAGAGTTCCCTTAGAATGTAGAACATAAAAAGTCAGAGCTGGAAGGGGCCTTACAGGTCTCTCGGCTCAGCCCTCTCACATTATAGATGAGAAAATTGGAACCTACAGGTGGGGAAGTGATTTGCTTAAGGCCATACAGTGTAATAATACTAATAATTTCTTAAGCACTCATTCTCTACTCTGTACACCATGCTAATCCTTGGGAAATACAAAGAAAGTCAAAAACACAGTCCCTGTCCTCAAGAATCTCACAGTTTAATGGGAGGAGGCAATTTGGTAGCAACTATGTGCATACAAGATACTCAAGGTGTAAACTGGAAGGCACTAACTGTTGGGGGGACAGCGGAAGGTTGACTTTGAGCTGAGATGAGAAGGGAGCAGCTTCCAGTAAATAGGCCTGGATGGGGAGATGGAGGCTGGTGTTGCTGGATTGTAGAGGGGTTACTGGGGAGGAGGGATTGAGAATATTGGAAGGTCTACGCTCCCTAGGGAAACACAGGCTCCTGTAACTGTGGTCACTGTTTGACAGGAGGCAGGGGATTGGACACAGTATCTCCTCACGTCTTCGGTCTCTGGGGTTTGGTTCCTAATAGGCTAGCATGCATAAAGGTGAAATATGTCTACCATAAATGGTGAGTATTGGGTGAGGCTGATTAATGTGAGGGCTGGATTGAACACTGTGGACCCAAGGGGCAGCTAAAGTTTACAGGCTGGCATTGCAGTCAGAGTCAGAAGGCCTCGGCTGGAATCCAGGCTCACTGGGCTACAACCCTGCACACATTGGGTCCGGTCTATGGCAGAGGCTTGTAACTTCAGACTTCCTGGCATTTCCAGCAGGCCGTGGGCTCCTCTAGCGCATGGACTGTGTTTTGTCTCTTTTTGTATCCCTAGAGTTTAGCACAGTTCCTGGCTCATAGTAGGCGTTTAATAGATGTATATTACTTGACTGACTGGTGTACGCCCCCTTCTTTCTTCCAACCCTGCCCCCATGCCAGTGTAGGCCATCGTCCCCTCAGGACTGGATTAATACAATAGCTTCTGGGGAAGGGGGTCTGCCTGCCTCCACTCTCCCTCCACTCCAGTCTATCCTCCATTCATTCACCAAAGTGACATAGGTCCAATCACATCACCTCCTACTCAACAAACTCCACCCGTTCTTTATTACCTCCACGAACAAATATAAAATCCTCTTTTTGAAATTTAAAGCTCTTTACAGCCTGGCCCCTTCTGCATTTTCCAGCCTTCTTAGACATTATCCTGTTCATACAATCTCTGGTTCCACCAACCCGGCCTGCTTAATGTTCCTTAAATACCCCAACTATCTCCCTTTGCCCTGCCTTCCACTGGTAGCCACCCATCCAACTCTCGGGTTAGTCCAGTGCTAAATCTTGTGCTCCTGCAGTCTTTGGTAAAGAAAGACTGAAAGTGCCTGGAGCCCCACGCACAATTCGGCCCCTGGGACATCGTATAGCTTGGTTTTGCAGCCCTCTATGGCATGATCATGTGACAATGCATATTGTAGTTACTTGACTTGGTGTCTTATCCCTCTTATTAGATTGTGAGCTCAATGAAAGTTGGGGCATCTTTTCTGTAAACATTATCTCTCCCCCCCGTGTCTAGCACAATGCTGTGTACACAACGGGTGCTTAATAATTGCTGAGTGAATGAATGGAAGAAATGACTGTGTAAATGGGTTTTTCTGCAAGAAAGACCAAACCAAAAACAAGAGGTTTAAAAGTGCAGAATCTAGGGAGAAGGTTTACCTGGCTTTCATTATGCAGCTAGAGTCAGTTTCTGATTCCCCATCATCCACTTTATGGGTCATCTATGACACGTTTTCTTCTGAGGCCGTCTTTGCCGCATTACCAAGGTCAGTCTGGGCGCAGGGGATGTAAATTCCCCCCATCATTTACCCAAACCAGACAGAAATGGGATGATTGATAAAGCTCTTTGTCAGTTTCCCCTCCCTAAAGGCATATGCTGCATTTTTTGGCTATGATCATAGATCTCAAATGGGCCTTTGAGATTCTCTGTCAGTGAGTTTCAGAATCTCAGAGTTACATGAGGCCTCGCTGGCCATTTAGTGACCCCAGCCTGTACAGGAATCTCCTTTGCAATGTACCCAACAGGTGAGCCACACAGTCAATCAACATTTATTAGTTATCCACCAGACAACACACGGTCCCTGCTCTGGAGGAGCTCCCGGTCTGATGGGAGAGACAACCTAGAAACAATACTAACATAAAGGAGGATGGGGAAAGACTTGAAGGAGGATGAGGGAGAGCATTCCAGGTGTGAGGGGCAGCCAGTCCAAGAGAAGCCATGGGTGAAGACCAGAAAGAAGACCACAGGGTTGGGGTGGGGGAGGCTTTGTTTGGTGTAAGACCAGAAAGGCAGGAAGTAAAGCAGTCATTCCATTCAGGACAACTTGAATTATTAGGAAGGCTACAGTGAACCTGAATTAATGATGATGATGACGACGGCTATATGATAGCAGCATTCACACAGTGCTTTGAGGTTTGCAAACGCTTTATGAAGATTACTCATTTTATCCTCACGCCCTTTTACAGATGAGGAAACTGAGGCAAAGTGTGCCTTCCACATTGTTCCGTTCTCTGGGGTCCAGGGGAACAAGCCTAACCTCTCTGACATGAGAGGGCTTTGATCATGCCCCCTCTGAGCCTCTTCTTCTCCAGGTGAAGGCCAGTGGATCTTCCCATGACAAGCCCTCCATTCTGCTCACCACGGGAACATGGTTCAGCTCATTAATGTCCCATTCCTGAATAGTACCAGATGCAAGGAGGGCTTAGAAACCTCAAAGTCCTAGAGAAGTGTGTGATGATTGTCGACATTACCCCAAATGTGACGACATGAGTGGGCTCTCTGGGCCTCACTTTCCTTATCTGCGAAATGAGAGGGTTGAGCTGACCCTTAAAGGTCCCTCTCTGCTCTAAATGCCATGAGCTTAATTAATGTGTGCCTCCAGGCTCACTGGGCAGCCCCTCTTCCGGTCTTTTCCAGTGCCTCCCACAGGATGCCCCATCTCCCACCTCCATGCCTTTTTATTCCCCATGCCCCGTGCCTCCCAGGTTCTCCCTTCTCAATCCTGCTCAAAACTCTACTCAAGAGCCACCGTCTCCAGGAAGCTCTTCCTGATTCCCCCCAACTGCTCACAGAATTTCTCTTCTCTTTATTTTGTATGGCAGATAAAGAGCTGACCCAGAATCCAAAAGACCTAAACTCAAGTGATGCCTCTGACACCTCTGATACCTAATGACCCTGGACAGGTCATTAACCTCTCAGGACTCCAGGTCACCTCTCTAAGACTGAAAGATGCAGAGAAAGTGCCAGCCTGCATGTGTGGAGGGAGCTTCCTCACCTGGGAGTTCCTCATGCCAATGAAATCATGGGGCTGGTCCCTAGCCTTCTCTTTCATATGTTTATTTATGCAATTGTTGTCTCCCCAGCAGGAGAGAAATTCCTTGAGAGTAGGGATTGGCACACACTGGGTGCTTAATAAATGCTCATTGTATGATTGGTTGATTGATGATTCAATGAAACTGAAGCCCAGAGAGTTGACTTGCTCAGTTACCAAAGTAGTCAATTCACCGTTGGGGCCCAGGTCCTCCAACTCCAAATGTAGCATTCTTGCCCTTACACCTCAAGGGACCCATGTCCAAAATACTCATTGTTTTGGAGTCTTTGAGCAAACATTACCTTTCACTTTTTTTTTCCTGTTGTTCAGTCTGGTCCTACTCTTTGTGACCCCATTTGGGGTTATCTTGGCAAAGATCTTAGAGTGGTTTGCCATTTCCTTCTCCAGTTTGTCCCCATTTTACAGATGAGGAAACTGAGGTAAAGAAGATGAAGTGACTTGCCCAGGGTCACACAGCTAGTAAGTATCTGAGGCTGGATTTGAACTCAGGTCTTCCTGACTGCAGTCCTGGTTTTCTATTCACTGTGCCACCTAGCTGCCTTCTCTATAGTATTAACTACAGTATTCTCTATATTTACTACACGTTTCAGTGCCATGAGTAATGAAGGTTTTTTTGTTTTTATTACTGGAGCTGTGATTTCAAAGGTATTGTAAGGAGCTACCTGGTGGTAAACTCAGACCAGCAACCGTCAGAGGCAGGATGTGAACCCTGTGTTTCCAAGGCTGGCTTTCCGTCTTCTGTGCCATGTTGTTTCTCACAAAATTAAAAGTTGACACTTAAAAATAGACATATATGGGGGGGCGGAGCCAAGATGGAGGAGTAAAAGCGGTGACTTGCTTGAGTTCTCCCTCAAACCCCTCCAAATACCTATAAAAAATGGCTCTAAACAAATTCTAAAGCAGCAGAACCCACAAAAAGACAGAGTGAAACAAATTTCCAGCCAAAGACAGCCTGGATGGTTGATCAGAAAGGTGTATTGTGCTGGGTGGGGAGAAGAATTCAGGTCAGTGTGGGTGTGCAGGCCACCACGATCCTGGAGTAGACCTCAGAGGACTGAATCATGGGCAGCTGTGGCGGTTTCCAGACTTCTCAACCATGAAGGCCAAAGACAACTTGGAAGATCAGTGGGAAAAGTCTGTTTCTGCAGTGCTGAGAGAGAAGGACGGTGGGGTTCCAGCCCCATTCCCTGGGGCAACAGCTGCCTCCTGAGTTTCCGGCCCACAGACTGAGGGGGAATCGAGTGGCTGATCAGGGCGGGATTGCAGGGATCTCTCTGCTGGTGCAGGATTCTCTTGCTTTGCCCATGCTTGGATCTGGGTCACAGTTCTGGGTGACAGTCCTGGGGCGAGGAGGAGCTCTGGCAAGGTGGAGCTTGTAGTGGCTGTGGAGAGGAAACCCTCCTCACAGTTCCAAGACAGAAAAGAGTGTTCATAGACCAGAGCACAGGCCAGGAAAGGAGCAAACATCTCGCCCTTGATCATAGCACCTTGGAAGAACTGAAAATTTTCAGGTCCCTAGAAGTATCTCTGAAAACAGCCATACAAAACCCCTGAAGCTTGGGACAATACATTCTCCACACTGGAAACAGACTCCTACCTCAACAAAGAGTTTCTAACTCAAATAATTGGCTGAGATCATGAACAAGCAGCGCAAAAAAAGTCAGACTATATTATCTTACTTTGATGACAAAGAAGATCAAAACATACAACCAAAAGAAGACAACGAAGCCAAAGCTCCTACATCCAAAGCCTTCAAGAAAAATATGAATTGGTCCCAGGCCATGGAAGAGCTCAAAAAGGATTTTGAGAAGCAAGTAAGAGAAGTGGAGGAAAAACTGAGAGTGATGCTAAAGGAGACCCCCAAAAATACTGAAGAAAATAACATCTTAAAAAATAGCCTAACCCAAATGGCAGAAGAGGTCCAAAAGCCAATGAAGAGAAGAACGCTCTAAAAAGCAAAATTGGCCACATGGAAAAGGAAGTCCAAAAACTTACTGAAGAAAATACTTCCTTAAAAATTAGAATAGAGAAATTGGAAGTTAGTGACAATTTGAGAAATCAAGGTACTGTAACACTAATCCAAAAGAATGAAAAAATAGAAGAGAATGTGAAATATCTCATTGGAAAAACAACTGACCTGGAAAACAGATCCAGGAGAGAGAACTTAAAAATTATTGGACTATCTGAAAGCCATGATCAAAAAAGAGCCTAGACATCATCTTTCAAGAAATTGTCAAGGAAAACTGCCCTGATAGAACCAGAGGGCAAAATAGAAATTGAAAGAATCCACTGATCACCTCTTAAAAGAGATCCCCAAAGGAAAACTCTTAGGAATATTGTAACCAAATTCCAGAACTCCCAGATCAAGGAGAAGATATTGCAAGCAGCCAGAAGGAAACAATTCAAGTATTGTGGAAATACAATCAGGATAACACAAGATTTAGCAGCTTCTACATTAAGGGTCCGGAGGGCATGGAGTATGATATTCCGGAGGGCAAAGGAGTTAGGACTACAACCTAGAATCACCTACCCAGCAAAACTGAGTATAATCCTCCAGGGTAAAAAATAGTCATTCAATGAAATAGGGAACTTTCAAGCATTCTTGATGAAAAGACCAGAGCTGAATAGAAAATTTGACCTTCAAATACAAGACTCAAGTGAAACATGGAAGAGGTAAACAGGAAAGAGAAATCATAAGAGACTTATTAAGGTTGAACTGTTTACATTCCTGCAAGGAAAGATGATATTTGTAACTCATGAGTCCTTTGTTAGTATTAGGGTAGTGGAAGGGAAAAAATTATACGTATGTATAGATAGATAGATAGATAGATAAATAGAGGGCACAGGGTGAGTTGAAGATGAAGGGGTGATATCTGGAAAATAAAATTAAGGGGTGAGAGAGGATTATACTAGGAGAAGGAGAAAGGAAGAAGTAGAATGAGGTAAAATATCTCACATGAAACAGACAAGAAAAGGCTTTTACAGTGGAGGGGAAATGGGGGAAGGTGAGAGGGAATGAGTGAATCTCATTCTCATAGGATTTGGCTTAAGGAGGGAATAACATACACAATGGGTTATGGAAATCTATCTTACCCTACAGGAAAATAAGGGGGGAAGGGGACAAGAGAGCAGGGGGTTGATGGAGGGGAGGGCAGATTGAGGGAGGGGATAAGCAAAAGCAAACACTTCTGAGGAGGGACAGGGTCAAAAGAGAGACTAGAATAAATGGGGGGTAGGATAGGATGAAGGGAAATAGACTTAGTTTATCACAATAGGACTACTGTGGAAGTGTTTTGCATGACTACACATCTATAACCTGTATTGAGATGCTTGCCTTTTCAATGAGGGTGGGTGGGGAGGGAAGAAGGGAGAAAAATTGTAACCCAAAGTTTTAAAAACACATGTTAAAAATAAAAAAATAGAAACAATCAGTTTGAAACCTGAGAAATTTTAAAATGTAGCAGGAAATCAAAATAGAATTTTTTCATTAAAGTATATGCACCTTTAAATGGTCTAAAAAAATAGACATATATGGACTTGTAGTCAGGAAGACCTGAGTTCAAATCCCACCTCAATACTTACTAGTTGTGTAACCCTGGGCAAGTCACTTAACCTTTCTCAGCCTCAGTTTCCTCATTTGTAAAACGAGAATAATAATAGCACCTACCTCATAGGGTTACTGTGAGGACAAAATAACATGTTATCTCAAAGGGCTTTGTAACCTTAAAGCGCTCTATAAATTCTGGCTATTATTACTATGTACATATAGATGTGGTTTATGTATTCATATAAATCAGATATATAATCATCTAAATCTATATATGATCTAGAAAGTGAGAGAAAGACAGAGACAGAGATAGAGAGACAGAGAGAGAAACAAGTACATAATAGTGAGAGGCAGTTAGGCAGACCTGGATTCAAATCCTGCCTCCCACGCTTCCTAGCCATGTGATCCTGGACAAGTCATTTCCTTTCTATGAACCTCAGTTTCTATATCTATAAGTGGAGGGGTCAGTGACACTTGCAATCCCTCCTTTGCAGGGTTGTTGTTAGACTGTATTTTGCAAACTGAAAGAGCTATATAAATTTCTGTTCCTTAATGACCTCCATTGGAATGTAAGCTCCTTGAGGTCAGAAACCCTTTTCACTTACACCTTGTAACTATAGCACTTAGCCCTGTGCCTGGCGTTTAGTAAGTGTGGATAAAGGATCGTTCATCGCTTGATTGAACTCCTACATCACAATGGTAAACTACCATAGGGAGCCAGTATCTCCCAGCTTTGTGCCACCACTGATGTTCAGGACAGAACCGCCCCAGTCAAAAAGTGAGAGGTCGCTCCAGGGCCTTCTCATTGTCACATGTCATTGTGCCATTGTCTTATTATCACACAGAACTGGAATATTTTATTATCTTCACGCACTGCGATTTGTTTAGTCATCTTCTAATGGATAGACATCCGTTTTGTTTCCAGTCAATCAGGCAATAAAAACTTATTAAGCACCTACTATGTGTTAGGCACCATGTTAAGTGCTAGGGTTACAAAGAAAAGGCAAAAGACAGTGTTCTTCTACTACAAAAATGCTGCTATAAATATTTTTGTCCATAAGGATCTTTTCTTTCTGACACTGATCACCTTGGGATATATTCCTCTCAGAGGAATCTCTGGAATAAGGGGTATGGACATTTCCATCACTTGCTGAGCACAAGTCCAGATTGCTCTCCAGATTGGTGGGGCCAATTCACTGACAGTATATTAGGCTCTTTCCAACAGCCCCTCCAACATTGATTAAGCCTGACTTTTGTCATCTTTGCCAGTTTGTTGGGTGTGAGTTGAAACAGTGGCTTTAATTTACATGTCTCTTACTATTAGTGATAGGGAGTGGTCTTCCATATAGTTGTTGATAGTTTACATTTCTTCTTTTGTGATCTTATGCAGCAGACCAGACCTTTCACAGTCCCACAGTTGAGAGTTGTCAAAAATATAAAATCCCATGGTTTTCCCCCCTATTTATTGCCTCTAAAAAAAGTAACTCTAAAGGCTTACCTGTGCATATCTTAAGATCCTACTTAATGAACGGGTACCATTTTGTTTCCAGTTTTTTGCACCTACCAAAGGGGGCTGCTACCAATATTTTGCTATGTATAGGACCCTTTCTTTCTGTCATTGACCTCTTTGGGTTATGAGCCCAGTAGAGGGAATCACTGAGTCAAAAGATATGAACATTGTCTTTTCTAATCTGGTTTCAAATAATTTTCCAGAACAGTTGGACCAACTCATAGCTATGCCAACAGTAGACTGGGTTCCCTGTCTTTCCATAGCTTCTCCGACACTATTTCTATCTCTTCTCATTTTTGCAAATGTGTAACATCAAACATTTCATGCCACAATTATATACCTGTGTCTGTCTTGTATCCCCACTACTAGGCTGTGAACTCCATGAGGGCAGGGTCTGTGTTTTCTCTAAACTGTGTATCTTCCTCAGTGATGAACATAGTTCTCTGTTCAGCTTAAAAAAAGTTTATAGACTGGCTGAATAAAGGAATGTCAGATGAAAGGTTTATTATTATTATCTTAGTCCTTATGGAATCCTCCTTGATGTTAGCCTAATACAAGTCAAACTTTTTCATTTTATTACAAAAAAAAAAAACCAAGCAAACAGGAGCAGACAATGTTAAGTGCTTAATAAAGGCTTGTTGATTTGTTGACTTAACTCCTCCATCGCAATGGTAGACAATTTTGATGAGCACATATCTCCCCGTTTTATGCCTCTATTGATGTTTGTGACAGAACCATCCTGGCCGAGCTCTGCAATGGAAGCACCATGGGGCCCATTCATTGTCACATGTCATATGTAATTGTCACGTGTCATTGTGCCATTGTCACATTAACATACAGAACAGCAATATTCTATGACTTCCATGCGCTACAATTTATTTGGCCATTTTTGAATGGGTGGACAACTATTCTGTTTCCAGTCAGTCAAAAGTTATGGACATGAGACCTGGGTAGTGTGGAGAAAGACCGTTGCTTCTGGAGTCAGGAGATTAGGGTTAGTGTCCTCATATCTCTTGTACTTTGAGGTTCACAAAGCACAGCTTTTGTGCTCCTCCGTTTTACAGATGAAGGAACTGGCTTAGAAAGTAACCTCTTGCTCAAGGTGCAAGGTGTCAGAAATCAGGATTTCTGACCCATGACCTTTCTTTTTTTCTTTTTAAATATTTTATTGATGCTCTTTTCTTAAAAAAGAAAAAAATCCCATTGCTTCTTTCCTCTCTAAGTAAGACCCTCCCTTGTAACAAAAAAGTGTGATCAAGACAAACAAATCAGCACACTGGTCATGCCTGAAGACATATGTCCCTGTATCTGCCTCTACACTGCTCACACACTACCTGTCTTTGGAGAAATGAGAGGCACCATCTCAGTTTTCTGAAGTCACTAATGGTGACTAAGTTCCACTGTCAGAGTCCTGAAACCTTTCAATATTGTTTTCTTTTGTGTTATTGTGGCTGTTATGTACCTACTGGTTCTGTTTAATTTGATCTGCACTGATACATATTCGTCTTCCCGAATTTCCCTGAATTCTTCATATTCATAAATTCTTATGGCATGATGATGTCCATTATATTCATAGAAACACAACGTGTTCCACCATTCTCCAAGCCATGGGCACCCACTTTCTTTCCAATTCTTTGGTACTTACAGAAAGTACTGATATATAAATATATATACATGTATATGTGTGTGTATGTGTAGATATATATACACACACACACACACACACACACACACAGAATGAGAGAGAAAATGAGAGAGAATGAAAGGAAGAGAGAGAACGAGAGAGAGAGGGAGAGAGAGCTAGAGAGAGAGGACTCTTTCAGTCTGTCTTTGACCTCCTTGGGGTACATTCCTAGTAGAGTTATTACTGGGTCAAAGGGTACTTTTGACCTCGTATGCAGTGAGTAATCTCTGCTATCCCTTGGAGCTGGCTAGCTGTATCTCTCCCCTCAGGGGTACTTCAGGGGTTGGGGTTTTTCTTTTCCAATGCTATTGGGTCGGGTCAAGCTCTCGTGGGTGTGTTTTCCTTCACTGTTCATTACCAGTGACTAGTGCTGCAGCTCCATTGAATCAATTACTATTAAATAACTTTTATAAAGTTTTATCTTAAAATGATTTTTTACAAACTTTTCTCTTAAGAGATGTAGCAGTTACAGAAGTACAAACATTTCCCCCTAGGACCTCCAGGACACTCTCTCCCCTCTACCTCCTGAGCCTTTGGGGAGAATGAGCTTAGACTTTCACAGTCCCCACATAATAGTGGTCTTACCAAGTTCAGATCCAAATCTGGCATCCCTTTTGGCTGATTCCTCATCTTGGCTACCTCTGGACCAGGCCTTGGAGGTCCTTCTCCTCTCAGCTACTGCTGGGTTGGATACGGAATGTTGCTCCTCATTCCTTGGGGCATTGATGCTGGGTTGGCTACAAAATACCGGACTCCACTCCCCTACTCTAGGACCTGAGGTCACTCTTTTTTTTTTAACATCTAATGTATTAATTTATTTTGATTTATCAACAATCACTTCCGTATACTTTTGAGTTTAAAATTTTTCTCCCCCTTCCTTCCCACCACCCTCCCCAAGACGGCACACAATCTGATATAGGCTATACATATACATTCCTATTAAACATATTTTCACATTAGTGTTGTTGTAAGTAAGAATTGGAACCAATAGGAGGAACCACCAGAAAGAGGAAACAAAACTCAACAGAAGAGAGAAAAAATAGCAAATTGTATGCTTTGATCTGCCTTCAAATTCCATAGTTCTTTCTTTGGATGTGGATAGCATTTGCCATCATGAGATATTTGGAGATGTCTTAGATCTTTGCATTGCTGAGAAGGGTTAAGTTTATCAATATTAGTCATTGCACAAGGTGACTGTTACTGTGCACAATGTTCTCCTGGTTCTGCTCACTTCACTCAGCATCAGACCACCCAAGTCTTTACAGGTTTTTCTGAAGTCAGCCTGTTCATCATTTCTTATAGCACAATAGTATTCCATTACATTCATATACCATGACTAGCTCAGCCATTCCCCAACTGATGGGCATCCTCTCAATTTCCAATTCTTTGCCACCACAAAAAGAGCTGCTATGAATATTTTTGTACATGTGGGTCCTTTTCTCATTTGTATGATCTGAGGTCACTTTTTTTTTTTAACTCTTCAAGGCTCACAAGGTCATAGAATTATCTCTTCAGCTAAAACAAAAGAACAAACGCTGAGGCAAAGCATAGAGGCCGGTGTTCATGGAGTTCCATGATGGCCTGAGAGGCAGAGGCCAGCAGTCAGGAAGGAGGGACACAGGGATGGAAGGACCAAAATCAAAGCGAAGAAGCCAAGGCTAGGCTTGGCTAGTACCTTCGGCAGGACCCCCAGCCAATCAAAGACATCTCCTCACCATGGAGCTAGCCAACTGGAATCAGTTAGACAATTGACCAAAGTCTCTCTGAGGGACTTCTATTGCATGTCACAATGACTCTCAGACTTTTCTACATGGGAAATGGCAGCAGCAATCAATACTCATGCTCATAAGCACTGGGCTTGGTGGCCAGTCATCTGCTGTTGTTATTGATCAGTTGTGTTTGACTCTTCATGGGTTTTCTTGGCAAAGGTATTGGAATGGTTTGCCATTTTCTTCTCTAGTGATTAAAGCAAATAGAGGGTAAGTGCCTTGCCCAGGTCACACAGCTAGTAAGCATTCAAGAGTGGATTTGAACTCAGGTCTTCCTGACTCTGGGTCAAGTGCTCTATCCACTGAGTCACCTAGCTGCCTCTACTATGCTGGTATAATTCCAAATTGCTTTATTTGTGAACAGTTGAACCTATTCAGAGGTCTACCAATAGTGAATCAGCATCCCCATTACCAAAGCTCTTTCTATTATAACACGCTACCTCTTCCTGACTCCTATACTTACTAGCTATATGAGTTTAAGAAAGTCATTTCTCCTGTGAGCATTAGTTTTCTCATCTATAAAATGGAGATAACCAACCAATTAGTACAAATTTATTAAGTGTCTACTATGTCCAAGCACCACCTTAGGTCTATTACCCTTCGTGGACATTGTCAAGAAAGTGCTCTCTTTATAAACTTGCAAACGTTCCATAGATGTGAATTATTATCATCATTGGGACATAGGGGCAGCATGCTGGACCCTTTGCTTTGTATCTCCGTTGGCTTTACAAGATTTTTGTTCTTAGCATTCATTTTCCCTGTCCCCCAACCTTCCTCTCTGACTTTAAATAGATGAAATGTATTCTCCTCATGTTGGAAGCTAAAGTTTAACTGTCTGCCTTAACAGGGATAGGAAGGATCTTCCCATTACAGAAAAATTACTTATTTATTGATCTTTAAGATCTGTAAAAATGTGTGGCAATTCTGTTTCCTTTGGTAAAATACTGTTTAATATAAAACTTGGGGAAAAAGCCCCAGCCCCAAAGCATCCTGGTACAAGAGAACTGAAATCAGAGAACTCTGGGTTGCAACCCCAGATCTGCTACCTGTGCAATTCTAGGCAAATTATTCCATCTGTCTGGGCTTCTGTTTCTTTCTTTGCAAAATGAGGGAGGTTGGGTTAAGCCAACCCAAGGCCACCATCAATCTCTAAATCCTGTGGTCCCATGATATACTCAAATATTAAAATGCACCTGTGATCTCATGCATGTAGATATTTCTTCCATGTACATGTCTATCCATAATTTCACCACAAGGGGTCCACCCAACATGACTTCAATTTATCTTGCCATCATGAGGACACTAGTGTAGCTCATGGGCCATCCTTTGCTTCTCTCTCTCTCCGCCCATATGATCAACCTACTTTTTGTTTCTGTTCCAACTCTCTCTGGTGGCATCTTTTTACTCCAGATCTCCTTCACAGTTCTTTGTTTGGGATGTTGCACCCTGTTTATCTACACCTTCTGAGTGCCTCTCCAATGCCCTCCAGAGCAGAGGTTTCCAAAGAGGTGGCCATGAATCTTGCCTGTCCAGCTGTTGCCAATATCTGGATCAGGGTTACATAGGGCATAACTGGTAAGATCAGCACTTGGCCCAGACATGGGCATGGGTGACCATTGGTAGGGGTGGGGTGGGGGGAATGGAGCTATAATAGGTAAAAGAGTAGTGTGATGTGGTTTTGTTATAGACAAGCCATGACTGACTTTGATCAATCCATCAACCTTTATTAAGTCCCCCAGTGGAAGGACAGATGTGACCTATCTATTCACCTTCCAATGGCATGATAATCTACCTCTTGGGGCCAGGCTGCGGATGTAAGACCGTATAACAGTGCTCATGCATGTCAAGGGCCACCAGGTGAAAGAGGCGGACTTGTGCTGTTTAGTTTCAGAGGGCAGATAGAAGTTACAAAGAGGAAAATTTAGGTATGATATAAAGAGGGTATAGGGACTGATTAGTATAGAGAACTCCCCCTACCAATGCAGATGGACACTTTCTGGGCAACTTACTGTCTTGGAAAGTCACCCAGAGCACTAAGAGAGTAGATGACTTGCCCAAGGTCACACAAGCCCCATGGGTCAGAGGCAGGATGGGACTCCAGGTCTCCTGGCTTTGAGGGGAGCTCTCTATTCACCACACCTTAGATGGAAGGAAACACCTAATAGTTAGAGCCATTCCAGAGTGCAGTGGGCTGCCCTTGAAGGTCTTCATACAAAGGCTAGCTGTACATGTGCTAGGTATATTGTGGGGTGGATTCTTGGGCTGGTTTGGCTTAGATTGGAGGATCCTTCCAATGCTGAGACTTGACCTGAGATCAAGTGGCCCAGCTCTGACTCTTCCCGCTACCCTTTTCTTGGTGACTTTGATATAAAGCTGGGTTATTGTACCGCAGGGTAAATTAATGCCTGTAGACAGTCCAAGCCCTGGCCAAGTCCCTATAAGAAATCACACCCAGGCCTACATGCTCCAAGTACCTACTCACTTTCCAAAAGCTCGTATTCTCCCCCAGGCTGGGGGAGTTGTCTTATTTCAAAACCCAGATAACTAAGAACTAAGATGGCGGCAAGGAAAGGCCCCCAGGGAGTTGAGAGACCTGAATGGCACTCCTGTGCCTGCTCCCGATTTGTTCCATATTTGCACCAAATCACATCTGTGAGGATGCTTGGTTTCCTTTCGGTCTCAGGGAAAATCCCACCTCCAACAGGAAGCCACTCCCCAACCCTCTTCATTCTAGATCTAGAACCCTCCTTCATGGATCACCCCCGATTTATCCTGTGTGGAGCTTTCCTGGGTGGGTATTTGCATGTCATCTCCCCCTCTCCCATCCTGGGAGCTCCTAGAGCGCTGTGACTGTCCTTTTCCTTTCTTTGTATCCTCAGTGATTAGCACGGTGCCTGATACACAGTCGCTGCTTCACAGGGGCTTTCTGACTCTGAAACGGGGTCCTTATCTGTAAAGGAAGAATAACAACCTTTCTATTACTTATCTCTCAGGATCGTTGTCCATCCTACCTTTCCAAAGGTACTATCCATATACTCTTGTTTAGTCATGCCTGACTGTCATTTAGGGTTTTCTTGGCAAAGATACTAGAACGGTTTGCCTTTCCTTCTCCATTTTACAGATGAGGAAACTGAGGCAGACAGGGTGAAGTGACTTGCCCAGGGTCACACAGCTAGGAAGTGTCTGAGGCTGGGCTTGAACTCAGGTCTTCCTGACTCCACCGCACCACCCAGCTGCCCCATAACTCCACTCCACTCCTCCATGCCATAGCCACACTGACATTTTTGCTGTTTTTCACCCCCAACGCTCCCTCTCATTTGCCTGGACTGCACCTGTCCCTAGAAGGTTCTCCCTCCCCAGCACCTCTGCCTCTTGGAATTGGAGCCAGTTTAAGCTCTGCCTCCTTCAGGAAGTCTTTCCAGGTGTAGCTTCCTCCCCAAGGTTGCCCCAAGGTGTCTGCTTTGTCTGGTTTCCCACATACTTACATATGTGCCTCTTGTCTGGCTCTTTAGAATGCTGGCGCCTGGAGGGCAGATACTATCTTTTTTTTGTCTTTGTATTCCTCGAGTTTAGTATTGGACCTGACATACAGCAAGCACTTAATAAATGCTTATTGATTTAACTACAGCAGACATGTGAGGACTGTGTTTTTACTGCACCGATAGCTCTTAAGCTCTGATTCGCCTTTGGACTAATAGTATTTATGCATCTATCCATTACGTCTGGCCACTAGGTGGCGCCATAGTGCATAGAGCAGGGTCCTGGAGTCAGGAAGAGTTCAAATCCAGCCTATGTGTCTGAGACCTCACTTGGGGTTTTCTTGGCAGAGACACTGGAGTGGTTTGCTGTTTCCTTCTCCAGCTCATTTTGCAAATGAGGAAACTGAGGCATTCTGTGGCTAAGTGACTTGCCTAGGGTCACACAGCTAGTGTCTTAGGCTGGATTTGAACTCAAGTCTTCCTGACTCCAGGTCCCACACACTATCCATTTCACCACCTAGCTGCCTCCAACAATTACCAGGATAATTTCAGGGGAGCCCCAGTGGACCTGTGTCCAGGACCAGCGCTCTTTCCACTGCACCGTCCAGCAGCCCAACCAGCCACCCAGCCACTGAACAAGCCTGCCCCTCCAGTTCTTCTCTATCCCCATTTCCTGTGTCTCTGCTCTGTCTTTCCAGCTGCCATCTTCTTTTGAAATAAACTCTGTTCTGGGAAGAGAGAGTGGGGAAGCTGGAGTGGCCACAGGACAGAGTAACACGAATGATCCCTGTTATGGTAGCAACGCAGCAGGACAACAGGCTTAGCCATTAGGCCCAACAGAGCCTTCTCTTGGTCATTCCCTCTCCATGGCATGGCCTCGATAACCCCATCTCCTCCTAATGGAAATTGGGGCAATTTCCTTTAATGCCCTGGGTGGGCTGGCCAGGGCCTTGGCAGGAGATGGGAAGAAAAAACCTACTGGTCTGGGAATGAAAGTCCCCAGGCTTGAATCTTACCTGTGTCACTTTGGATGAGTCCCTTCCTTTCTCTGGGCCTCAGTTTCCTCATCTCATAAAATGAGGAAGATGGCCTCCATGATTGCATAGTTCCCTTCCAGTTCTAGACCCTGTAATCCTCTACCCCACCCCACGACTCGGGCTGAGTTCCTGCTACCTACCTATGGTTTTGGGCTTTAGAAGGAGGATGAAGAATGAATTGGGGAGTTGAAGAGGGAGGAGGCTATGAGGAAAATTTGGCAGTTGGCACCTCACTCAGAATGGGTAGCTGAGTGGTATGGCAAAGAGAGCACCAGGCCTGGAGTCAGGGAGACTCACTTCCCTGAGTTCAGATCTGGCCTCAGACACTTACTAGCTGTGTGACCCTGGGCAAGTCACTTCACCCTCTTTGCTTCAGTTTCCTCATCTGTCAAATGAACTGGACAACGAAATGGCCAACCATCCTAGTATCTTTGCCAAGAAAACCCCAAAGGGGGTCACAGAGAGCTGGTCACAACTGAACAACGATTGAAAAACTACAACATTTCACACAGTTGTTGGGAGGATCAAATGATATAATACTTGTAGAGTGCTATAAAAATATTATCACTATTTATTTTTATGAACCTTACCTATATTAATAATAACTGACATTTTAATTTTACATAATGCCTTGAAATGCGTAAAACACTTTACGTACATTTGGACCTCAAAACAAATGGGAATTATTGTTCCCATTTTACTGATGGATAAAATGAGTCTAAAATGAGATAAAATGAGAGATTATGGGATTTGCCCATGTTCCCATAGAAAGGCAGGGTTTGAACCCAGATCCTTCTCAACAATCTACCTGCCATCATCCATGTGATCTCTGACAGGTCATTTGCCGCCCATTTTCTTTGTAAAAGGGATGGGTGTGGGGACCACCTTTTGATCTCAAAGCTTCCTTGAAGTTCAAGATTTTATATGAAAACTTTTTCAGGGCAATAAATGGATCAGGGTCGTTGCTCTGTGTTCCCCCAAATGAGGCCGACTCATTTGCCTATGTGACAAATATCCATCTACTTCCACCAAGTGTCCAAAACCTCTTGTGGGTCTCTGGAATCTATGCCAATCTCCAAATTTCTCCCGCTCGTAGAGTATCAAATCTTGGCAACTGGACACAGTCTTCCATGATGGTGTCCCTGGCACTGGTTCTTTTTTCTCTTTCCTGGGATTTATTTTTGCAATCTTTTTTTTTTAGGTGAGGAAGGAGTTTAATCTGAATCAATTCAAAGAAGCAGTTATCAAATGCTGTGTTGGGCACTGGAGATGCAAAGATGTAAACAAAAGAGTGCCTGCCTTTAGGGAGTTTACATTCAATCAAAGGGAAAACAATTCTGCACAGATAATTAAATACAAATTAGAAACAAAATAAATGCATGACAATTTGGGGGGATAAGAAGGCACCAGTAACAGTGGAGAGGGTGGATCAAGGGGGAATTAAGACTGATCTCTTGTAGGGGCAACTGGGGCAGGGCATTGAAGGGAGCTAGGGCTTCTAACAGGGATGGAGGAAAGCCTGTGCAAAGTCATGGAGGCAGAAGATGGAATCCCTTGACCAAAACAAGAGCCAGAAGGCCAGGGAGCAAAGGAATGGGAGCAAGGCATAATCAGTGCGGGAACAGAGGCTGGAGCCAGACTGTGAGGGATCTGGAATGCCCAATTGGAGGAGTTTTTATCTTAGGAGAAGTAGAGAGCCATGAGGGCTTCTTGAGCATGGGCGCCTAAAGGCAATGGGAGATCATGGAAGCTGCTTGGGCAGGGGATCGAAATGGAAAACACCTACTACGTGCAGGGTGCTATGTTAAGAACTAGAGCTACAAAGGCCTGATGAAACACAGACTTTGACCTTAATGAGCTTCCATTCTACTGGAATGTAAACATTCAGTCTTCTTCAGTCTAAGCATCATGCCTAGTTGTTCTCTTCCTCATTTGGCCTGATCATTCTGTCTTTCCACCATCGAGGCAGCTCTCTTTTGTACACTGTCCCACTTATCAATGTTCTTCCTAAAATGTGGTGCCCAGAATTGATCACTCTTCTCCAGATGCCACCTGACCAGGGCAGAATACAATGGTATTTATCACCTCCCTACTCCTGTATGCTAATTCAGCCCAAGATCTCACTGGCATTCAAGAACCCCAAATTTGAAATCAGAAGACCTCATTCCTTCATCTGTAAAATGTTCCAGTTTCATCTGTAAAATGAAGGGCTGGGGTTACAAGATATGTGAGGTCCCTTCTAGCTCGGATAGTCAATCATTCTTTAAGAATTGTCTAAATTCAAGGCATCACACCAACAGCCATCTTCCCTTTCCATTCCCCAGTAACTAAAGGACTTTCATTTCCCAGTGCTCCCCTCCCCAATTTGATCCTGCCTCCTCCTCCCAACTGTCATTTTGACCATTCCAACCCTAACAGTTATTTTCTGTTACAGCATTGGGTCTGCCTTGCGGGAGGGGCAATTTGAATGTACATCAGAAGATTCCCACCAATACCTTACTGGCTGTGTGACCTTGGGCAAGTCACTTTTCTCTGAGCCTTTACTCACCTTCAAAATCAACTTCATAAGGACCAGAATGGGGGAGGTGTGCTAACTTTGTAAGCAGTTTGTCTGAAAAAAATTCAAAGTGTTAATGATGAGAGACGGCTGTAAAAAAAATAAATGAATGTGATTTTTAATCTGCTTTAAGAAAGGCTTGGTGTCCAAAAAGAGGGGAGCGATCATTTCAATGCACTTTGACCTAGTCCAACCACACCTACTATGTGTTCAGTTTGGGACACCCTGAAGGGAAGGCAATCAGGATGGTAAAGGCTCTAGAGCTGATAAAGATCAGTTGGAGGAACCGGAGATGTTGAACCTAGAGAAAGGGGTGGGTAGGAAAGGGAAGGACACAATAATTGTTTTTGAAGGGTTGTCCAGTGGAAGAGGGATTAAGTTTGTTGTACTTGGGACCTGAGGACAGAATTAGGTTTGATGAGTTACAGTCTCAGATGTGCTGGAAGGGAAAATTTCCTGACAATCCAAGTATCCCAAGGTGGAATGGGACAAGAGGGAGTAGGTTTGCTTTGACAGTCGATCTTCAAGCAAAGGTGTAGGGGTTTTCAGGGAGGACCAGCACCTCTGGTGTGAGGGCTGCTTGTCCATCTTTGCTGTCCACCTTCACCCAACTCTCCCCTGTGGCTCCAAGAAGCTGTAGCATGGGCAGCAGTGGCCACACCCTGGTAAACTGTATTCAGCAGAGGCGCTCAACCAGGTTGAGGTCTCAAACCTGCTGTTGAGTTAGGCGGTGTCTACCCCAAGTACGTGAAGAATTTCCTGGAGGAAGGGGTGGATGAGAACAGTTCATACCAATGGCCATGAAGGTGGCTGAATCAAGCAATGTGGGATGCTTAGATCTTGGTCAGACATTGAAGGGGCTGAGGTCATCCATTGCATCCTGGGCCATCACCAGCTATCCTGCCTCTTGTCCTGCCACTGGACTTCGATGACTCTGGAAGAGAGAGTGAGGCTGATGACTTTGTGCAGCTCTGCCTCGCTTAAATCCACGCACACACCAGTCAAGCCACCACCCGTGAAGTTAAGGGTCCTCTTTAAAAACCAACTACAAACAGCAGCAGCTCTTCAAGCAAAGGCTGGACGGCTGCTGGTCGGTTATGTCGTCAGTACCTCGGTTGGACCAGATGGCCCATGAGGCCCCTTCCGACCCTGAGGTCCCTCCCAGGGCTGCCCCACAATCCTTTGAATGCTCAGCTCTCAGAACCTGATTCCCCAAAGATCCCCATCCAGATGCTGTGCTCTTTGGAACCAAAAGGTGTCTTCCCTACATGGACTATCGCCCTTGAAAGCAGGAAGTGTGTCCGTTGCTGGCATTTAACAAAATATTCACCGCTTAGCAAAGGTAGGAGGAGGTAGCATTAAGAAGGAGGTGAGGTTTCTCTGAGATGCTCCCAGGCTTGCCACTTCTGGCCCTTTCCTCAACTCTGCAGCATCCCTCCCTAGCACCTTCCCCCTTACACTTTGGTTTTTCCCTTTCCTCTCCAATACATCCCCCTCCCACCTTCATTGAGTGAGGCCTTAGGCTGTGGTAGAAAGTGCTAGACCGGAGTCAGGAGTGACCAAGGTTCAAATCTTGCCTCAGATACTTTGTGTGACTCTGAGAAAGTCATTTAAGCGCATTGTCCTTCAGTTTATTCCTCTGTAAAATGGGGATCATAATAGTACTGGCAGCATAAGGCTATTGTGAGAACTGAATGAGGTAAGTAAAGGGTTTTATAAACATTACAGCTCCGTAGCAATAGAGGTTATTGTTATGCTTTTCTCATCTATAAAAGGAGGATCATAGAAGGAGGTGTTATTAGCATCTCCCTCCCAGTCTGTGCTCCAGCCAAAAGAGAGAATGCAGGCAAAGCTCTTGTGATGCTTAAAGTATTCTATGCCTATCATATAGTGCATGTTCTACCAGAGTCTCTGGTTGAGAGCTGCTTCGGGTGGTACCCAATTAATAAAGCACCTACTGCGGGTGAGCCCCTGTGCTGGGCTTCCCAGAAAAGCAGTCCCAGATCTGAAGGAGCATGCATTCTCAGGAAATGAAGATCTGAGAATACCAGAGAATCAAGCAACTAATCAATAAGCATTTATTAAGTGCCTACTGTGTGCCAGGCACTGTGCTCACAGTCTAATGAGGGAGACAAATTACAAACAGCCATGCACAAACAGGACACCTGTATTATCCCCAGTTTTGAAATGAAGAGACTGAGGCACAGAGAGGTTATGTAACTTGTCCAGGAAGTGCCAGAGCTTGGATTTGTACGTCTCCCATCCATCTCTGGACTCCAAGTTCAGAGTTCTTTCTAGCATCCCCTCCTTGTTAGACGGTTGCCTACTCTGTAGTGCTCTGAACAGACTAGAGGTTCATTCGAAGAGGGTCATCAAACTCCTTTCTGCCTGTTTACCAGGTTTAGACTAGCTGCCCTAGTAGTCCCAGGAAGATTCTGGATTTGCTTCCATTTCCTGTTTCTTCTTGCGGGGGCAGATGTACATCCTCAAGGGAATGCCCAAATCATGGGATGTCAGAGCCGGAAAAGACCTGGGTGAGCAGAGTCCCACATCCTCATTTTACTGATGAGGAAACTAACATCCTAGCCTAGGATCACACTGATTAGGAGCAAGACCGGAACCCAGGACTCATATGAGGTCCCTGCCTCTGTCACTGCATCGCAGTCTCCCTCACTTCAGGAAGGGCTCTCTTACACATTAGCATGATATTCCTCTTCTAAGGTCGTCTCTTCTACGAAGCACCCAATCACACCAGCCAAACATTCATTCTCTGAGCTGAATTCCTAGGGTGCTTATTGTTTGAATCATGTTCGTGTGGAACAATCCAAACGGCCGTCGACTGGAAGCCAAGATCTGGCTCTGACTTTTACTGGCTGTGGGACCGTGGACTAATTATGTCAACCACAGCCATAAGACGAGGATTATCAACTTCACGTTATTTGCCTCGGGGGGTTGTCCCGGGGAAAGGATACAGTATAGGGACTGGACGTTTGTGATTTCGTGGATACAGAGAAGTCCCAGATGAGGAAATTCCCTCTACCAATGCAGGTCACACCTTCTCTACAATTTACGGCCTTAGACTACTGTCCAGAACGCAGAGAAGTTAAGTGATTTGCCCGGTGTCCCACAGCCAGTATGTGTCCGAGGAAGGACACGAACCCAGGGCTTTCAAGTGACTATTGACCACACTTCTTATTGAGACAAATTCTCTGTAAATCTTAAAGTGCTTTCTTATCATTCTGCCCTGAATTGTAGCTTCTTTGTAGGAGTGCCTACGCCCTGTACCTAACTGTAAGAGCCTGGCGGGTGTCACTACCGCCCTGACATTTCTGTCCTGCGCGGGCCCAGCACGGGACCCGAACCAAGGAGACACTCGGTTGTTGAATGAATGCACGAGAGTGTAAGAGAGAAGGCTGCCCCTGAGGTGAAGGAAGATTAAGGGGTTGGCCGCCCTCCAATGTGGGCATTAAGCCGCATAACCAATGGTTGCGCGCTGCCGCGGGCGGCGTGTCCTCACTGCCCGAGGGGTGTTCGATTCTCTTTCCTGTGCCAACAGTCAGGCAATCCAGAGCAACGTACCAGGCCATAGGCCTCAACTGGCCTCCTGATGCGTAAAAGTGCTCAGGAGACTCCGGTGGGACCAGGAGCAAGCAGAGGGCTCCTAGAGAGTTATAAGTCATTGTTAGCAGGCTGCTTGCTGTGGGGGAGAGGGCTGCCAGCGGAGTTAGATTGACCTGGGTTCAAAATCCTCCTCTCGTAGATTTAACCAACGTTGGGCAAGTAAGTCTTTTAACCTCTGAGGAACTGATTTGAGAAATTCTAGGGTTTATCTACTAAGTCACAGATGGGCTGCTGGATGCGTCAGCGGAGGGTGTTCCCCTGTTCCGGTGAAATAAAATCCTCCACGGCTGGTGCTGCTGTTAATTTGCCTTTTTTTTTTTTAAAAAATTTAAAAAACCTTTTAGGCGTTGGGCCCATTCCAATGGATCACGGGGGTTGAAGCTGACCTTTGTTTGGATTCCTGAAGGCTGTGCCAGCAGGGCACGAAGTCTTATCGACCTGGGAAGGTTTCGAGTGAGCTCTGGGTGATGGACGATGTGGCTGTTGTCTAAGGACCAGCCTTACTAAGTTCGATGAGGCTGACCAGCAGAGGGTGGTCTGCTCAGTGGTGAATTTTTCAGGCCCAGCAACTGAGAAAGACTATCTGTAAAGGCCCAGAGAGCTGCAGTCTCCATCACCAGTGACATCGTGGACCCTAGAACCAGCTCATTTATTTAAGGTATCCGTTGTGGGCCTCGGTTGAAGTTTCAGGGGTGGGGAAGCCGCCGGCCTTGGGGGCCACGTGTGGCCTTCTAGATCCTTGGGTGTGGCCTTTTGATTGAGTCCAAGTTTTACAGAACAAATCCTTGGATTAAGGGGATTTGTTCTGTAAAACGGACTCAGTCAAAGAGCCGAAGTTGAGGACCTAGAGGGCCACATGTGGCCTGTAATCCGAAAGCAGGTTCCCCATCCCTGAAAAGTTCCAAAGTTGGTTTTTTGTTGTTGTTATTGTTGTTGTTTTTTTTTTTTTATCAGACTCTTATGGACTGATAGGACTTGGAGCTGGAAGGAACCTTAGAGATGAACCTTAAGGAACTTTATTGTTCTACCTCTGGGGAGGCAGTGTGATACCCTGGGGAGAGCAAAGGACCTGGGTTTGAATCCTGACTGCTGCTTAGTACCCTGGCAATCTCAAGCAAGTCATTTAACTTCTCTGTGGGCTTTACTTTTTTCTTCATTGGTAGAACTCAGGGTTTGAACTTGATCTCTAAAGTCCTTTCTAGGTTGAAATATAGGATTTTAAATCTATGATAAAGCTTAAGTGTTTATCCATTAGGAGACAGAATGGATTTGAGTCAAGCAGTTAAAGGAGTTGAGCTTGAATTCTCTCTCTACCACTTAGCATGTGGAGGATCTTGGACTCAACTTCTCTGCTACTCATTTTCCTCATCTGTAAAAGACAAGGTTGGATTAAATGTCCTCCAGGGTCCATTCCAGTTCAAATCTAGCATCCAAAATGAAATAATTTAAATCTCAATTGAAAATCCTTCTTTAATAAAAGGGACACAGTGGAAAGAGCCTTAGATTTCGAGTCAGAAAGTCTGGGTTCAAATCTGGTCTCTGCCACTTCTTCCTGTGTGACCTTGGGCAAATCACATCTGAAGGCCTCATTTTGCTCATTACTTTCAGAACACCCTTCCCTCCCCCCCAGCTTACTCACAAACTCCACTAGTGCTGGAAGGTTGTGTCCTCAGAGGATAGTTTACCACTTCTACCTCAAGGTACTAGTAGTAATCCTGAAGAGTTGGGGATTCTAGTATTTTTGTTCAGGAGCCCCCATCCAATGTGTTCCTGATTATCAATTAACCAGAATCAATTAGCTTTTTAAAAGGGGTATTTGCTGAGATGGTGTAAGTAAGAACAATTGGTATAAGAATATTCCCCTGCCAAAGTCCATGACACACTCTCTTTTACAAATATATACAGAGTTCAGGGGAAAGTGGGCTCAAGGCTAGAGAGTCATGTGGTAACTTACACTCTTGGTTTCTGGAAGTCCTTATCTTTTCTTGTGGAGCCCCCACGAATTTCCCCTTAGGTGGGTATAGCTCTCTGATGGGTTCTGAACACTAGTGCTCAGAGTCCTGAGGCTTGCTTCCCTCTACCTGAAAAGGTCCTGCCCCCTGAAGTCACCTTTACTCAGTCTGTCTAGTTTGTCCTCTCCCAGTTTCCAGCTGGTTATTTTGGCTCCCTCTTCCTCCATGACATGGTCAAAGTAAGAGGGATAGGGGGAATGTGACACTCCCTCTGGGCTCCCCTTTCCCCTACTTCCCCCCTTATGGTCCTTTGGTGCTCAGAGCACCCCCAAAACTTAACTCTCAAAGCAGTTGCCAGAATCTTTCTCTGATTTCTAATGCATTTCATCATCTGATTTTACCCAACAACTTTCAGCACTTCAATCCTTCCCAACTTAATTAATGAGGTTATTCACATCTAGTTCATATATTTGATTGAATGATTCAATAGAGGTGTCTAGGAATTGTTCACACCTATTTTACATGATTGATTCTATAACTCAATCAAAGAGAAGTTCTCTCTGATAAAGGTATGAGGGCATACATAGAGCACCTTATTAGGTACATCAGCTGGGTTTGGGGTGTGATTCCCTTCTTATGCATAAAATGAGGAGATTGGACTAGATGGCTTCTAAATTTCCTTCCAGGGCTGTATCCACGATCCTATAACATTTTACAGATGAGAAAACTGAAGCCCAGAAAGATGAAACAACACGGCCAAGGTCATAGAGTAACAGGGGAAGAGGCAGGATTTGAACGTAGTTCTATGGACTTGAAATGCATTGCTTTTTTCCACTGTACCATATAGTTTCCCTTCCCCTACACTCTACTTTCCCACCTCCAATAAGCTTAAGGTTTGGACCATTTACCTCACTTAGCTTTTCGTTTGTTTCCAGTTTCTTTATTGCAGCTTCCTTTTTTTGGTGTCCTTTATGTTTATTTCATTGCATTACTGATGATAAACCTTTGTGGAGCACCAACAACATGCTAGACGATATTAGAATAAGGTCCCAGTGGGACTAGGGTTTGGTGTTTGGGGCTTATTTATTTGCATTTAGTAACTCCTTGTTGCTTTTTTATTGTTTTTGTTCTGGGTAAGTACAGATAAAATAATTATGAGCATCAATCCAAATGTTCTTTCTAATATCTTCCTAATTACTCTACCTTTCCCAGCTCTGAGTTGACCATGACACTCTTCTTCCATCTGCCACTGACGGCCCCCTCTTTTGGTGTGTCAGCATCTGATTTCCTTCACGTAGGAAAATAGCTTGGATGGGTCCACCCTTCTCAGGCTGAGGGAGGTGGTTAGAACAAATAAGAAAATAGATGAAGAGCACTTGGCCAACCTTATAGCACTGTATAGATGTTAGCTATTATTAACCAATGTAGTGAGGATTAGAGGAATTGGTCATTTGATCTTCTCCCCACCCCAGTATTCACATAAGGGGCTGGGTAACAAAGACAGTAAGCTGATAATGTCTTATTGGAAGTGTAAAGAAATTCTTTAGGGAAGCCTAAAGTAATTAGAGGAAGACTTTGTTACCCTATGAGGTGTGAAGAAATCTTCAATCAAGCTTGATAGAATTAGAGGGTGTCTAGTTCCATTTGCTCAGAAGGATAGGCTCAGGCGGTCCTTTAAAAAATTGAGATGTCTTGTCTAAGTGGTCAGTAGAGGCAGATAACACTCTTGAGGAATGTGACTCTTGGCATGAGAGAAGAGAACCACCTATGGAGAAATAACTCGCCTCTTAAGAGGAGATTGATGTTGGCTTTTCCCCTTGCGTCTTTACCAGGGGCAGTAGAAGTGAATGGGTGCAGAAAGGGATATTTCTTTCCTCCCCTCCATTGGCCATAGTATTTTGCAGTAGTGCTACTTACATAGTCAAGAACATCTTACCCCACTGGCAGCAATCCCAGGGAGTGGAGGAAGGAGGCAGCCCTGAATCGTATGATCACTGGCAGCAGAGAAGAGAGCCAACCTTGGAAGTTGGGAGTTAAAGCTTCAGGTAATAGCAGGCCCATGATGCCCAAATGAATGACTTGCCAAGGAAAGAACCTAGGTCCTGGAGCAGTGCAAGGACACCATGAGGAAAGAAAGGACATTAGGGTACTTCAGTTCACAAGGCTTGAGTTGCTGTGGCCAAATGTGTTAACTACACATCTACCTCTCTACCAATATATTCTTAAGTGTTATATCCCTTGCTTCCAACTGATAATGTGTGTGGTTATGAAATAACGAGCTCCAGGTTTACAGGGGGTTTATGAGTATTTTGTTAATATCATTTTTACGATGCTATCTCAGTGCCTTTGCATAGAGCTAATTATGGCTACTAGCTGACTATTAAAAGTAAGTGCACCAATTGGGGCTCATGAGCTATAGTTTTTGGAGTCAGGACCCACAGAATACCTTAAGCCCAAGGTAACCACTCTCTGGAGTTGCAAAGAGCACTATAAGAGGAAGTGGGTCTTATGTATAGAATAATGGACCAAGAAAACTTGGATTTCAATGCTACTTTCTATTCTAACTAGCCATGTGACCCTGAACAAATCATTTAGGCCATTTGAACATCAGTTTTCTTATCTCTCAAGTGGGATTAATAATACTCAAACTTAGTGACGAGTCTACCAAGTCTACCACCCTACCAGAGTGGCTCAAATGAAAGAATGTGTGTGTGTGTGTGTGTGTGTGTGTGTGGAGAGAGAGAGAGAGAGAGAGAGAGAGAGAGAGAGAGAGAGAGAGAGAGAACTTAGCAAACTTTAAGGTGATCTACAAATGTCAGTTATAATGGCGGTGGTGGTGATGATTGATGATAGCGAAAGTTCTTACCTTTTCAGTGGAGTTCAGAAATGGCCCAGAGACAAGTCACTATACTTTTGTTATTCTTTTGTATTTAATGTTCTATGGACTATTGCACATGTGGATGAAATAAGTGCTTTTTGTAGTTGAATAACTTTGTTGGGACATGAGTTCATCTTCTGTAGGCTCACTGGACGCATCCTTGCTTGGTACAACTCCAGTAGCAGACAGGATGACGGCTGATGCGTACCTCATCTTGTTTCCACCATATTTTGATTTCTTCCACCCATGGCTCTGTATTTTGAAACCATTGTCTTCTCATGTAGTTTGGAGATAGAGTATTTGGTATGGTATTTTGGTATTGGTATTAAAATAAATGGACATTTATTTCAAAAGATGTTCTTGAGTTTTTATGGATTAATATTATATTTTGGCCATGATAGGCAATGGTTCAGTCTGTGATAATGCTTCAATTTTCATACAATTTACTTATTGAGTTCTCAAGGACATCTTGAGGTCTGTATTTGTAGTATGAGGATTTGCCATTTGTCGTCTGTGAAAGGTAGAGAGCTTCTGACATATAATTCTAGCTACAAGGTCACATCTTGTGACCTTGTATTCAGAAGTTGCTATTCAGGTATTCAGTAGTTGCTACATTTTTAGAGCCTTCAGTGGCATGTTGGACTGTTTATAGCAATTCCTTGTGTAACCCATGTACTTTGTCCCCAAGTCTGGGCTCCTTAATGGTTAGTTCTGCTGTGATTTCTTGTGACAGTGGCCTGGTCCTCCTGAATAGCCATCTCTCTGTTTCCCTAAATCTAAACAAATGACATTGGTTTGACACTTCTTTGTCAATGTCTTATTGGATGAGTTCATGTGGATGTTGCCCAGGGAGAGATTTTTGATTCCACACTTGGATTCTAGCTGTTTCATAGATTACCTCCGTCTGAAGGTAAACCATTGTCAATGATGTTGGACAAATCCAATGGCATGGACCTGTTCTCAATCTTTACCATTGTTCAGGGAAGTGATGGAGTTATTATTGTAACAGGGGCGATGGGGCTGAGTATGAGATCATGTCACTCCTGATTACACATGTGCTCAAGCCCTTTACTGAAGTATACATATCACTAGGGTTCTGTCCTTGTCTTTCCTGTCACTAGGTCCTGAATCAAAGCTGATGGAAACTGAGCAGATAGAGCTGCCCACTCAGTCGACTTAAAAAGAAAAACAGGGTACGCTCTTGTTCTCTCTTCCCATGTCACTCTGGACTCCCCAGTCTTCCTCAGATTTCCAACAGGCAGAGGGGGTTGATTCCTATGCCCCCCACACCCAGCAGTAGCTATGACACCACACACGTAGCAGAGAGAGTATGTGCTCATCTAGCTGAGCCTGAGCCTGGATCTCAAGTCCCTGTCTGCCTGTTCTGCTGTGTGTTTCTCTCCTTGAGGGCAAGTGACCAAACAGCAATTCTGCGGATGCCTGGCACCCGAGCTAAACCTTTCTCAGAAAAACAAAAACAAAAAACTATCACCACCATTATTATCACAACAAACTACTTCTAGGAGGCTAAGCTGTGCATGCCTGACTGGCCAGAAGATATGAGCTGGACAGTGTCGACTGAGATAAAAATAAAAGCTAACGTTTATACAGCACCTACTATGTGCCAGACACTGTGCTAAGGGCTTTACTTTATTATCTCATGTGATCCTCACAGCACCTGGGTGAGGTAGGTGATATTATTACCCTCATTTTCCAGATGAGGAAACGGAGGCAGCCAGAGGTTAAGTGACTGGCAAAGTCACACAGCTAGTAAGTGTCTGAGGCAGGATCTGAACTCAGGTCTGCCTGACTCCAGGCCAAGCTCTCTAGCCACTGTGCTACCTAGGTCTACCTCTGAGGGGAAAGTAAAATCTATTCAGGAATCCAACAAGTCTCCTGGGAGAATATGATAGGTTCTGTCTTCTGTCTCTTTTTGTATCCTTAGTGCCAAGAACAGATGCCTGGCACATAGTAGGCACTTAATGGATGTTTATTGATTGATTCTAAGAGTTATTCAAGTGCCTCCTATCTGAGGCCTTTGTTATGGGTAACTTTTATGTTTGAAGCATCTGTAAATGTGTACTAATGAGTATTTGGGGTAGGAGGAACAAATAAATGGTTTTCCTATAGTGGGTATCTACTACTTTGTCCATGGAGTAGCTTTCCCAGAAGGGATGGTCTTTTGGGGAGACCCTAGATATAACTCAAACCTAAGTTTTATCTAAAGAGATTTTCTTGGAATAAATCTAAGTGGGCACAGCAAGCAAGAAAGTGTGAGAAAAAGTCTGAAAAAGTGTCCTCTGGGGTAGAGTCTCCTGTGGAAGAGGAGTACACTGAGGAGTTACGGGGTTTTAAAAAATGCTATTGATCAGAGCCCCCATCTGTTGTGTCTCCAACCTCATCATTGCTAGTGATTAATGGCCCAATATAATTTGTCAGTGCCATTTAGTATCTAGCTGGTATAATTTAATTTGTTTATATCTCCTAGATATAATTAATGAGGAATTAACAACAATTAGCTTGTTAAAAAGGATATTTGCTGAGAAGATGTAGGAGCACAAATACATGCCCTCGGACCAGGTCACACTCTCCCCTCTTCCACTAAAGTCCCTGGGGATAGTGGTCTCAAACTTAAAATGGTTCTGCCCACTAAGTTTACTTCCAGGTATGGTTATGGAAGAGTCAGAATTGTGTTTGTAGTTCATGGAGTCTTGGTTTAGGGCCGGGACAAACATTTCTCTGGGTTGGCTCTTCTCCAGAGTTTCAACCTTTCAAAGCTCACAAGGTCACAATAAGATCCATTCCTTCTCTGGGAGGCAGCTCTCAGTGGCTAGAGCTGTGGGCCTGGAGTCAGGAAGACCTGAGTTCAGATCCTGCCTCAGACACTTACTAGCTGTGTGACTCTTGGCAAGTCATTTAACTTGTTTGCCTTAATCCACTGGAGAAGGAAATGACAAACCACTCCAGTATCTTGGCCAGGAAAACTCCATGCTATAGTCTCTGGGGTCACAAAGAGCCAACACAACTGAGCAACAACATTCCTTCTCTGATACACCTAAGAGAAAGCAAGAAGAAACCCAACAGAGACATCAGAAACGGTGGTGCTATGCAACCAAGGCCACATGTTAGCCTGGTAGGGAGATCTCTCCCTACCTTGAAGCTTACAGCAGGTCTTGCCTCTGGCCCCTGGGGAAGACAGAGGTCCAGTTTTTCCATTGGAGCCCTTTTTTACCCAGTCAGTCTTGGCTCAGTAGACATTTCAAAGGATTTGTATCACCACACAGTAAATAGACAGGAAACAGTCACAGGATACCTGGGTACCATCTGAAGTGGAACAAGGAGTCCTCCATTTTTCATTTCTAGAAAAAGGTTCACGGAAGCCCACCACGTGGGTTGGCCACAGGCAGAGCACATGGACTCTCAGTGGCCAGTCCCTATTATACTTTTCCCCCTCCAGATTCTGTTTAAAATTTGCTATCCTTGGCAAATTAGCTGGGGTACATTTTTATCACACTGCCCATTTCTCCAATACAGAACAATCTTCTAGGGTCCCAAGGAGGCATCCAAATTGTCCTTTCACTTGCTTGCCCAGTGCCATACAGGAAAGAGTCTCAAAATAGTCAAATGGAACAGATCTTATACAATCCCATATCTGCAGGCAAAAATCAAGATTGTCCCCGAATACAGAGCTTCAACAAGCAAAAAAAAATTTAAATTAAGTTTTTTTTATAGATTATGCTAAGTGAAAAGATGCTATATTCTGATACCTTAATCAGGTGAGAATATTTCTTAATTGCATCAATCAATCATAGGTTCTAGTAAAAATGTGGAAATTTTTCTTGATTCTTGGAAAACAATTGGATGAACTGGAGTGACACTATATGGGAATGGTTGTTAGAATCAGTTGAGGAAACTCAATTATGCCCAGTGCATAGCAACCATAGCAAACCACTTTGGAACTCAGGGATTCAAGGATCTCTCAGCTTAGCATGGAAGTCTTCTGGCTAATCCCCAGAGAAGGAATTGCTTCGGGGAGAGGAAAAGAACCCCACTTCTGGTCTAGCTTCAGTCTCTGTCTCCTCCTCCTCCTCCACCTCCTGTCTTAGCAGAGGAGAACCTAATGAACTTAGAAAGGTCTGAAGAATTTTAGACTTTCACTGGCGTCCTTGTAGTATTCCCAGGACAGCTGGTGTCTACATTGGGAGCCAAGGATAGATTAGATGCAATGAAGAAACACAGATTCAAGGTTCTATTAGAATCCCAGCAGAAAAGAACCACACCTAAGGGAAATGTCATGAGTACCCCCTGAAGGGGGAAAAAAAGCCTTTTCAGCACCAGGGACAGTGCTATCCATTTGCCATATGTGCACTCTAAACTTGAACCCACTTTCCCCTGGACCCCATATATATTGCGGGAGAGTATCATAGACAGGGTGGGAAAGACATTTTGTATCAACTTTCCTTATTATACAACTTTGGTAAACACCCTTTTATAAAAGCTAATTGAATCTGGCTAACAAAATGATATCAACTGATAAGAAATGGAAAAAACATGCTGGCGAGGGCTCCTGCCCAATTCCTTAGTGTTAGCCCCAAGAACCTGGAGGTAGCTGTCCTCTGGGCACCCAACCTGCGGGGACAAGTCAGCCTTGGGAGAATAATTCCAGAGCCTTCTTGTTCTCCATTGTGGATACTTGGTACGGAAACATTTGACGTGTTTTCTCTTAAATGTCAATGGATTAATATTATATACAGTTATCCTTTCCACGTTGTGATTTTCCCCATCACAGTTTTGATCTATTGAGGGTCAGCATAAGAAATTAACTGGGAATTTTGGGGGAGTTTTGCAGAAGCCACAGACAATACACAAAGGTCAGCAGACAACACAGAAAAAGTTTAGAAACTCAGAAATGCATAAAATATGTGTATAGCATTGCATAATATCAACCCAAATTTTACAATAAGGTACTGTAAACACCCCATTAAAAAAAGAAAAACTTCAGACTTCTTCTCTGGTATGAAGGGACAGCCAAAAAATGTTACTGGGATTTTCTAGATTGCAAGGCACCATGCCCCTTACCACCCCCACCCCCACCAGTGTGGAAGGACTAATTGTGTAGGTGTGGGCAATAGGTTGTTATCTCTTCTCCTTCCTTGTGCTTTCTCTCTGCAAGAGAGATCCTTGAATCTCTCTACATTTCTGAACTAGCTCCTATTTTTTATTCAAGCTTCAGGAGGTGCCCAACTCTCTCATCCTTTTGAAAGGATAGCCTGTTATACCTAACTGAAATGGCTTTGATTGATTCAAGAAGATGGCCAGGCCTTGTTCACACCTGGTTCTAATTGATTCAATCAAGATGTGTTCTCACTTAACAAAGGTAATTATCTTTAAATGGGGTGATGGTATTCAGTGGATCCACACTCTTACTTCTCCAATATTCTTTCAATATACATATTGGCACACAATGAAAGACTTCATCGGTTCAGTCTATTTTATGCATTCCTGTGCAGTCAGCACCAACTAATGCCTGGAAGTATTTCTAGCAGGTGATGTAGTTATAATAATAATAGCATTTATTTAGCTATATATAGCTAGCATTTATAATTTTGAGGTTTGCAAAATGCTTTATAAGTATAATCTCATTTGGTCCTCACAACAACCCTGTGAGGTAAGTGCTAGTAATATCTCCATTTTACAGATGAGGAAACTGAGGTAGAGAGTGGTGAAGGGACTTGCCTAGAGGTCACATAGTTATTAAGTATCTGAGAATGGATTTGAACTCAGGTCTTTTGACTTCCAGCCAAGCATTCTATCCACTCTGCCACATGGCTATTTGTTGTTTTCTATTTCTGATTTATTCCATTTATGACCTTGCCTTCTTGTGTGACCAGAACATGAAAAGGTCTGATTTGTTCCTCTGCCCACTTTGTCCAGTTGATTATCTCAGGTGTTTGAGTAGGCACAGCTTGCCACCCTGCATCATCCCATCTACTTCTTGGGTGTTTGGGACAGTTGTCACACATGGACTAGAGTGCTTACCCAATCAGTGGTATCACCAGAGACCAGTTGGTCAGGTTTCAGGGTTCCTGCCAAGCCTCCTCAGGGAACAGAGAGCCCCTACTGTCTAGAGTTCCCCATCCTTTGCTGGGCGGGACTTTGAGAATTATAATTTCAGCTCCCTGGGCAGCTAGGTGGTGCAAGTCGATAGAGTGCCAGGCCTAGAGTCAGGAAGACTCATCAAATTTGGCCTTAGACCCTGACTAGCTGTGTGACCCTGGGCAAGTCGCTTCACCCTGTTTGCCTCAGTTTCCTCATCCGTAAAATGAGTTGGAGAAGGAAATGGCAAATCACTCCAGGATCTCTGCCAAGAACACCCCAAATGGGATCACAAAGAGTCGGACACAACTGAACAACAACAAATGTGAGCTCCTTGAGAGCAGGGAATGTTTTTGTGTTTTTGCTTTTCTCTCTGTCTCCAGAACTTAGCGTAGTGACTGGCACCTAGTAAGTGCTTAATAAATACTTGTTGATGATTTGAGGGGGTTATTTATTTTTATTGTTATTAGCCTCCTCTTCCTCTTGGTGGCATAGCACTGGCTGCTCGAGGTCTTAGAGCCATGTCGCGTGTCATGGCATCACACGGAGCATCCTGGGATTTCCTCCAAAGCCACCCACAGTCAGGGGATGATTCCAGCAGCCCATGCCTCCCTAAATCCAGCTCAAATCTTGCCTGCCTCAGCCTTCAGTGAAAAGCAGCCACTCCAGTGCCAGGAGCTAATCCGCTGACAGCTGGTTCTGCTGGTCAGGATAAATAACCAGAAGCCACTCGATCTGCTTCCAGAACTCGGCTGCTCAGGACGCCAAGAGCCACCCTGTCACCTTGGCCTCCCTCGTCTTGGGACTCATTCCTGGAGAATAACTAAGACCTTTCAGCAATGGCTCTAAACAAAACAGGGCCAGGGGTCTAATCTGCCACCTTGTCTTAGTTGCTGCTATTGGACTGCAATCCTAGCTTCCTGCAGAGAAAGGGGAGGGGAAGAGGGTTAGTCATGGAACCTTAGGAAGGAGCCATGGGAAAAGACCTCGCCAGTCATGCGTAATGTGTTCCATGGGGCTGGGGCTGGGCTGCCTGCTCCCTCTTGTGTATTTCTGGCAGCTCTGTCCAACCTACTTGGTGCCTTAAACACTATGGCCCTCAAACCTTCCCCTGGGAAAAGCGATTTTCTCATTGGCAAATCCCAATAGAATCAACTTTCCCCTGATATCTACCTTCTAACACTTTCTTAAATTTCCAGCTCTTATTTCTAGTTAAGTAATTGGAAACCATGTTAAACAGTCTCTTTTTCTTTAATTGCTTCATCTTCCCAGTGTTTGTGCTTGGAATGATTTTTTCTTGAGAGATGGAGGCGAGTCCTTGCAATGATTTCTTCATCTTTGCTCATAGATTCTTCAAAGGGTTACATAATGGCACTTCTCCTTTCCCTCCTCCTCCTCCTCCTCCTTCTCCTCCTCCTTCTCTTCCCATATTCAACAGAACTCAGAATGGTCCTAGGACAAGCCACCATACTATGAGCTTTCTTTTTTGATCTTTGGTGAACTGCTGTGCAGGTGGATATGCCAATTACTTTTTGTAATGGGCTAAAAGTGTTGAAACGTGCCCTCATCCTCAGGAGGTGCATTGAAAGTACCTTTGGGATGGTTCCTCCAGCAGACAGGATGTTGGGGGTGGGGTGAAGAGGACTTCGTCCCCTTCCCACATGGTTTTGATTTCTCCCCCAAGGTCTCTACATTTTTTAATGCTCTTCATTCATTGATAGTTGTGAGTATTTGTTATGACCAGGACAGCAACATCTATTAAAAACTTTGTTCTTAAGTTTTTATGGGTCATAGTCATGTCCAGGAAGTTGTAGGCAACAGATTTTTCTATAATGAGTCTACAATTCCAGGACAGTTTATTTCCTGAATTTTCAAGGATATTTTGTATTTGTATTTTGGGAAATTGCCATCTGTTCATTTATGAAGGATAGGGAGCTTCTGGTATATAATTCTGGCTACTAGATGATGTCTTTCTAGCTATGCAATAGGTGCTATTCTGCAACCAGCAACAATATGTTGTAAAATGTCCACAGCTTGTTTTTAAAAGTCTATATCAATTATTATTTTTATTAAATATATGTCCATTTAGACTGTCTAAATGCACATAGGCATAACTTGAAGATAGCATGGATGGATATCTCTGGAATCTGGCTCACCCTTCACCAAGGGAGACTGCTGTTTCCCTCTTACAGGGAGCAGGAGAAAGGTTATGACTTGGAACTTGTCTATTTCCAAGAGGGATGTTGGACTAGAATTATATCTATCCGACTCCTCCAATATTGGGAGTCCAAGAGTTCAAGTCTGGTTCTGAAGGAAAGCCTTTTTGTGCTCAAGGGAGAGGGTGACTCTCATCTAACATTTGACAACTTAGTTCCTTCCTACCAGACACTGGTTACATAAAAGATCATCACAAATAGTAAAAAGTGAGTAAACCCAAACAAATGGTAAATAGAAATCAGGGAAGCCATATAGGTTAGCATATACCAACGACTCTATGCAAGAATGCTTGAGCGCTTGAGCTTGGAGAGAGGAGGGAAATCTCAGCTCAAACAAAGAGGGCAGAATCTCACCCAAAGAAGGCCATTCTTGGAGTCTCTAGGGAGACAAGTTGGAAATCCAGGGCACATTGAATAGTCATCTTTCCACAAATATCTATGGCTTCTCTCTCCATGTATCTTTCCCAAAGGATCTCTCAAGCCATGTGTTTCTCCTCAAAGAGGCTCTGTCTCCAACTCTAAAAGCCCTGTGCAATGGCATGAAGCATGATGCCCTGCTCAACATTATCTCTGCCAATGAAGAGTCACAATCCCTCTGAAAAACTCCCTGGGCTTGGATAAAAGCCTTGTTATACCACCATCATTACCATTTCTACCACTACCATTTCTTTAATCATTTAATTTCTCTTAGGAGCTGGAAAGGAACTTAGAGCTCAACCAGTACAACTAACCTCCTTATTTGAAAGAAATTGAGACCCAAAGAGGGGATGTAACTTGCCCAAGGTTTGCACAGGTCATAAAGGGCTAAGCCAGGATGTGAACCCAGAGCTCCTGACTCAAAGGACAAAACTTTTCTTTTTTTTTAATTTCCACTCTTTCTGCTTCTTTTTGCAGGATATCTGGGGTTGTGATTTTAGAATCTTGATGTAGGGGCTGCATTCTCCTTGAAGATGTGAAGATTTTATTGTATGAATCTTTACAGATCTCTCTTATTTGTGATTTATTGCCCTCCTTCCAGGTTCACCCTCAAATGTCCTTGGAATGACTTTGCTTGGATAGGTCACTCGTTAAGCTTTCTCCAAATTCATTTTTCTATCGGCTGCCATTTTATGAGCTAATGCTACTCATAATCTTCCTCCATTCCCCTCCAGGACATCAGACATCCAAGAGTTTAGGTTTTAAAACAGCTTGACTCTTGGCTGCCGCATATTCCCACTTGGCAAGGAGACCTAGTGTTCACTGGCTGAGACAGTTCCTCAGCATTTTGATCTCCTCGTCATGTCAGTTCATGTAACTGATGTACATGATGTGCAAAATGGGGAATCCAGTGTTCGGGTTATGGAGGCAAAGAGGGCACGTAATGTGTTCTTTACTTTAGATCCCTTGTTGAACACTTATCTATGGTTTTCTAGGACAGCTCTTAATTAAGGTTGATGCCAACCCTGAACCTCAAAACATTTATCTACAATTGGAGGTGTCTTTTCATCATGGCCCTTTTGTTTGGGGCTGTTCCTTACGCAGAATAGACTCAGGTACATGAGGTTTTAAGAGACCCATCACTGTCGTTAGCTCTTCCTAAGGAATGTTTTCGTGGAAACTTTGTGGAAATAGGTGCAAAGTACTCCTTCCCCCCTCCTGCCCCTACTACCCCCAAAGTCATTCCCATATAGTACAATACTATAATTATTGTACCCTCTGGGGGAATAGTCCCACCAAGAAGCAAATATTTCAACAATAACAAGTCAGGGACCTCAGGGTGAATCACTTTTCATTTCCATTCTACGCCCCCCTCCCCACTTTGAAAATCTGGCCCTTTGGAGACGTTGCTCAGGCAGGTGATATTAGGAGAGTGTTGGATGGGCAAAGTCAAGGATGGGGCTCTCAACCCAGTTTTCTTTGACTTTCTTTGCATCCTTTTCATCACCTGGGTTTCTAGAACAGGAAAACATTCGTGCTTGACCAGGTATCCCTTCTGCAGGTGAGAGAGAATGTTGACCTATTGGAACCAAAGGCCGTTATGTCTTACTTCTAGATTTCCACTTCTTCATTTGCATTTTCCTCTTTTTCAACAAAATCACCTTGATTCAAGACGACGTTTGATAGGGTTAAGTGTAAAAGTCCTGTAGGCGTGTTCAAAAAGTTATGAGTAAAAGATAGAGGTGACAGGGTGAGAGAGTCAATTAACTCGCCAAATAATTGACAAACATTTTAAAGTGTTTACTAGGTGCCAGGCTCTGGAGATACCAATAAATAGAAAACAGTTTATGTGAAAAATGTCTGGGGTTAACAATGTGATATGACAGAAGAAAAAGCTAGTGCTCATCCAGGCTGCATTAATGAAAAGAATATCCCGAATGAGGGAGAAGAGAGTTTCCTGCTTTGAAGCATTGGCCAAACCATGTTCACAGTGGTGTGTGTTCAGTTCTAGACACCGCATTTTACAGAAGACCTTAAGCTGGGGCACCAAGAGGCACAGTGGACAGCATGCTGGACTTGGGGTCATGAAGACCTAGGTTCAAATTCCTCCTCTGATACTTACTAATTGTGCAGCCAGGGACAAGTCGCTTCATTTCCCTGTGCCTCAGTTTCCTCATCTGTAAAATGAGAGAGTTGGATTCCATGACATCTAGGGGCCCTTCTGACTCTAAATATATTTTCTATGATCCTAAGACTTATACAGGAGGGTGACTGGGGTGTGTGTAGATCACAGAAGATTGGTTGAAGGAACTGGGAATATTTAGCCTGGAGAAGAGAAGATTTAGGGAGGACAGGATGTCTGTCTTCAAATATTTGAAGGGCTGCCATATGAAGGAGTACTTAGATTGACTATGGTTGGCCCTTGTAGGAAGAACTAGGAAAGATCAATAGAAGTCGATTTCTGTGCAATGTGCAGAGAAGCTTCCTGAACATTGGCGCTGTCCTAAATTCTTCCTTATATCAGCAGCCCCCAGCTGCTTGTGAGGAAGGTCATAGAAAGGGTCTCACTCGGGTTCCCATTGAACTAGCTAACTCCTGAGGCCTCCTTGGTCCTCAGATCCCGTGGCCTTGTGGAGGGCACCATATCCTTCCAGTGCCCTGGGTCCAAAGCTGGTGTCATCTCCGGCTCTTCCTTTGCTCTCGTTTGTCATCTCCAGGCAGTCCCTGACTCTCATTGATTTTACCTCCATGGTGTCTCTCCCACCCTTATCTTTCCCTCCATGCACACAGTTGCCTGCCTAGCTCAGCACAGGTAAAGACCTCTTGCCTGGACTACCGCAAGAGTTTCCTAACTGACTTTCCTCAAGAATCTTCAATGGCTCTGTATTGCCTCCAGGATAAAACACACATTTCTCAGCTTGGCTTTTAAAGTCCTTCACACTCTGGCTCTATTCTTATTTCACTTCCTGCTCATTCACATAGGTAGGGGTAGAGCCAAAATTACCCTTATCCTACACGGCTCTGATATATATTTATCAGGTGAGAATCCCTCTGGATTGTTCACTAGGCAGAAACAAGGGCTGGTCAGTTCCCTAGGTGTGACAGGAAGTTGGTTCAGATTTTCCGAGTCTCAGAATTGGAATTTGGAGTGAGCAACAAATTAGGATACAGCATTCCAGGCAAACTCTTGAGAAGGAATTGCTTGTTGGGGAAGGCTTCAGCCTCAGCCTCATTTTCATCTCCTCCTCCTTTGACCAGAGAAGAACTAGTAAAATGTGAAGCACTGAGAGATTTGGACTTTTTCATCAGCAATAGAACAGCATCCCCAGATAGCTGGTGGCTCTGCCTGCTTGGGTGGTCAAGGACAGACTGAATGAGATGAGGAAAGAGATTCAAGGCTCAACGAATAAAGATCAGCCAAACAGGCATACCTTACCCGAAGGGAATATCTCAAGGACTGGAGCAAAAGGACATCCAGGATCTGTGAGCAATGTATTTGCCACATGTGCCCTCTAAGCTGGGGCCCACTTTCCCCTGGACCCTGTATGTTCTTGCGGGAAAATGTGTCCTAGGTGTCTGGAGGGTATGTTTTCTTCCAATCATCCTTATTATACCACCTTAGTAACTACCCCTTCCTAAGAGCTATTTAAGTCTGATTGGGTAATTTATATCAACTGGTAATCATGGGGAAGCATACTTTTGTGATATCTTGAACTCTAGCATTATTAAAGACAACTTGCAATCCTTCACAGCTAACCCTAGTGTAATGCTAAGGGTCTTAATAACCAGGCTCTGGGGACCCAAATAGTCAATGAGAATGGGAAGAGGGATGAGGACCCCAAAGTCTACCTGTGCTTTCCACATATTGCAACCGCACAGCTCTACTTCCTGTTATCTGAATGGTCTCTTGCCTCCATGCTTTTGTATAGGCTATCATTCTGCCCTCCCCAACACCTGCCTTTCCGGGCATATATGATTTTCATGCCTCTACCTTAGGATACTTTGCTTCCTTCTTTTGAGCTGAGGCTCAAGATACCATCTCCACAAAAGTGGGGCCGATGTGCAGTCACTTATGATGATGTTTTATAACTCTCAATATACTTATCACATGATAATTTGTATTATAATTATTTCTTTTAGTATCCTAATATTTTACTACCCTCCACTCCCTTCCCTTCTCTTCCCTTCTTTTCCTTCTTATTCTCTAGTTTCTTCTCTTTCCTTCCGTATAAGCATCAGCAATCAGTAAAATGACAAAAAAAAGCTCCGGAACAAAATAAGGAGAAAGGCAAAGGGCATGACTTACTTGGGCATTTATTTTCTTTCTCTCCTACCTTCCCCACTAGAGAAAAAGAAAAAAACCTTGTAAAAATGTGTAGAGTCAAGCAAAATCAATTTCCATTCTGTCCATGTCCAAAAATGAGTGTCTTATACTGCATTATTTTATCTATCACTCTCTATCAAGAGGTGGGCAGCCTCCTTTATTATTTATTATTTATTATTCATCATCTGTCCTTTGGAATCATGGTTGGTCACTGCATTGTTCAGAGTTCTTAAGTCTTTCAAAGTTGCTCTTTTTTTATAGTGTTATTGTTGTATTATAAATTGTTTTCCCAGTTCTTTTTTGGAATTTCAAAGTGTTCCAGAATGGGGAAGTGTAGTCCTGCTGTGTTCTGCTCGGGTCTGGCCGCATCTGGAGTGCTGGGTTCAATTCTGGGCACATCATTAAAGGAAGGCCCCTGATAAGGTGGACAATGTCCAGAGGAGGATCATCAGGACGGTGAAGGCCCTCTTGTGGAATGTGAGGAGAAGTTGAGGGAACTGGGCAGACTTAACATGGAGAAGAGGAGACTGGGGCAGGGGGGCGCATGATAACTGTCTCCAAGTATTTAAAGGGGTAGTACCTGGAAGAAGGATCAGATTTGTTCTGCTCAGCCCTAGAGGGAAGAGCCAGAAGCAATGGAGGGAAATTGAAAAGGGGCAGATTTAAGATGAATGTCAGATTAAAATTAGATTAGGCTGATCCCAAAGTGAAATGGATAGACCACAAAGCTATAATAACAGCGCCTACTTCCAAGAATTGTTGTGAGCATCAAAGGAGATAATACATAAAGTGCTTTGCAAAACTTAAAATTCTCTATGAAAGCCATTATTATTATTATTATTAGTTTCCTCTTTGCTGGAGGTCTTCAGGCAGAAGACGAGGTACACCTTGTGTGTTATGTTGTAAAGAGGATTCCTATTCAAGCCAGAGTTGGGCTGAATGGTTTCTGGCTTCCTTTCCACCTTGAAGGTTCTAGAGCCACCATTAGACCTGAAGGGAACACCCTGGACAGGGAAGCCATAGTACAATGAGGAAACATCAATGGATAAAGGAATCAGAACAAGGTAAAGGAAACTGAATAGAAGGACACAGAGATCTATGCTACCTGGATACTTTCTTCAACCCAAAAAATAGTTTTGTCTCAGTGGAATGCTCCAATACCAAGCACTTCAATCCACCAGCCAGATAAAGGAGAGACTCAATTGTGGAGCAGAAGACCATTGAGGGGTTAGCTTTCCCTACGTGGGGCATCAAGTTCTAGTGGTTGGTCACCCTGAAAGTTTGAGAGAAGAGAGAACCAACTGACAAGCAGGGCAGGGCTGACTAAGAGCCAGGGGAGACCTTTGGAACTTTGACCTTGATAGAATTAGGGACATTGAGTGGATGTCCATCAACTGGGGAATGGCTGAACAAGTTGTGGTATATGAATGTAATGGAATACTATTGTGCTATAAGAAATGATGAGCAGGTGGACTTCAGAAAAACCTGGAAAGACTTGTATGAACTAATGCTGAGTGAAGTGAGCAGAACCAGGAGAACATTGTACACAGCAGCAGCCACGTTGTGCAATGACTAATTATTGATAGACTTAACCCTTCTTGGCAATGCAGGGATCCAAGACAAACCCAAAGGTCTCATGATGGAAAATGCTGTCCACGTCCAAAGAAAGAACTGTGGAGTCTGAATGCAGATTGAAGCATCCTATTTTCTCTCTCTCTTTTTTTTTGTTTGTTTATTGTTTTTTCTTTCTCATAGTTTTCCCCTTTGGTTCTGATTCTTCTTTACAACATGACTAATGTGAAAATATGTTCAAAAAAAAAGAATTAGGCCACCACATTCTGAGGTGGGTTGGAGAAGGTGGGATTGTGAGTGCCATGAAAACCTGGCTGTGGTCAGCAGTTTGGAATGCTGGAGTTGGAGTCCAGAAAAATCTGGATTTGAATTCCACTTCTGACATGTGCTAGATGTATGACCTTTGTCATGCCTTCCAATTCATTTTCCATTCAACTGCTGAAGTGATTTTCCTGAAGCCCAAGTCTGATCATGTCACCTCACTACTCAGTAACCTCCAGTGACTCCCTATTATCTCCAGGATCAAACATAAAATCACCTGTTTGGTATTCAAGGCCCTTCATAGCTTTTCCTACCATTCCACTCTTCTTACACCTTACTCCCTTCCTTAGATCCAATGACATTGGCCTCCCTGCCATTCCCCCCATAAGGCACTCCCTCTCCCCTCTCTGGGCCTTTTTGCTGGCTATCTGACAAGCCTACAATGATCTCCTTTCTCTGTCTCCTAATTTCCCTGGCTTCCTTCATGATTCAGTTAAAATCTCACCTTTTGCACGAGGTTTTTACTGCTCTTCCTCTTCTCATCTCATTCTTCCAGTCTCTTTCCTCTCAAGTTACCTCCTATTTATCCTGTTTGTGTCTTGTTTGTCCACAGTTGTTTTCATGTTGTTTCCCTCGTTTGACTGTGAGCTCCTTGAGGGTGGTGATTGCTTTTTTGCCTCTCTCTATATCTCTAGCATTTAGCACAGTGTCATGCACATAGTAGACACTTCTATATTTGTTGACTACTTGCCAGACTTAATCTCTCTAAGCCTCAGTTAGCTCCTCTGAAGAATTGGGCTAATCATACATGTCCTATCTACTTCATGGAGCTGTTAAAACATTGGAATGAGACATCTGTAAAGTGATTTCCAAACTTTAAATCACTACATAAATATCCATTATCATTATTATTTCCATCTGAGTTATTCTGTGCCTCCATTTCTCCACCTTTAACCTCTCTGGGCCTCTGTAGAACAAGGGGCTTGGCCCTGATAAAATCTATCATTTTATCAGCACTAAATCTATAATCCTATGATAAAGAACATGGGAACAATTTACTTACATGAATTATCTCACAGAGTCCTTGAGAGGAATTGTGCTTTTTAATCCCCCCCCCAAAACATTACAGAAATAAGAGTTGCTGTTACTATTCCTATATGATTTGCCCAAAGTCTCTCAGCTGGTAGATGGCAGTACCAAGACTTGACCCCAGGTCCCTGGACCCCAGCCCTTTCTGCTGTTCTATACTACGTAATATAAGAGGGCTGGTTCCTGGTAATTTTCACTTTAAGATCCTATTCAAAGTTGCCTGTGATTTTTCAGACAGACTCTGCTTTGGGATCAAAACATTTTATACTTGGTCACTTTCCAGAGGTGGATTGCTTTTGAAAAGTTTGAGCTAAATCTGGTCAGCTGGTTTTGCTTAAGGAGAAGTATAGAAAAATTCCCCCCCCCAGGGGAAAAAAAAGAGCATCCAGGTTCTTTTCAAACGTATTTAACTCATTCTGAGCTTCCTGAGTTGGAGATCTAAGCAACTTATAAAATCTTAGAAGGTGAGAGGAAAAGGTCTTATGTGTAAAAAAAAAATCTTAATAACAACTTTTTTATGGTGGCAAAGAACTAGAAACTGAGGGGAGGGGGGTGTCCATCAATTAGGGAATGGCTGAACAAATTACAGTATATGAATGTAATGGAATGCAGTTGTGCCATAGGTCAAAGAGCACTATTTTAGAGAAATTTGGGAAGACTTGTTTGAACTGATGCATTGTGAAGTGAGCAGAACCAGGAAAATGATTTATAATATAACAATAACACTATAAAAACAAGCAACTTTGAAAGACTTAAGAACTCTGAACAATGCAGTGACCAACCGTGATTCCAAAGGACAGATGATGAATAATAAATAATAAATAATAAAGGAGGCTACCCACCTCTTGATAGAGAGTGATAGATAAAATAATGCAGTATAAGACACTTATTTTTGGACGTGGACAGAATGGAAATTAATTTTGCTTGACTCTACACATTTTTACAAGGTTTTTTTCTTCTTTTTCTCTAGTGGGGAAGGTAGAAGAAAAAGAAAAGAAATGCTTAATTTAAAAAGTGGAATTAAAAATAAACAGAACAAATCCCTTGCCTCTACTTTACATATGTAACCAGGAGCTCAAGCCAATTTGCGTGAAACTTTCCTCATTGGTATAGAATAATTATTCAATGATCCCATTCAGTTTATGAGAGCTTGGGAAAGGAAAGATCCTTGGTCTTCTGGCTTCTAGCACTCAGGCAAGAGACAGATTCTCTTCATGGAGAAGTCCCTGGAGGGAGAGAAAAACTCTGGGAAGAAGCTGATGTATAGAAGATCTGGCACCTTCATCATGTCCCTATTCCCCAGCTTACTACACTAGAGACTTCAGAGAATTTGCCCTTGGGTGAGATCTGGGCCTCTCTCTCTTTGTTCAGCTGCGATATCTTGACCCTAGTGGGAGAGCTTATTTTATTCTGTGTATTGTCTGGCATATTCTTATCTGTGTAACTTTTATGATTTCTGTCTCCTATTGGTCTGCATAAATGGGTTTATCTGCTGTGTGTGTGGTCTTTACATAACTGGCATTTGATGGGAAGGAAGTCAAACCTTAGATGCATTATTTGGGATGCTCTTTCCCAGGGAAAGAAAAGCAATCTGGCATGAAGTTTAAGTCTAACAAGTATTTCCCCTGGAATAACAAAATTTAGGAGAGTGGATAGGAGAGCAGAGTGGGCAGTCAGATGGCCCCAATCTCTTGTTCCTCTCCTGACAGGAATCAAAGTCTCCTTTGGAGATGGGTGGGTGGAGGAAAGTCTATTGATAACTATTTATTCATGCTCCCCTTGGAGCTACACCTAGACAGTTCCATGTAGACACACATAACCCACATGAGTAACACATACACTCACCCTACACACTTAAGACCCTGAGGCCCCACAGTTTATCCAGGGTCAAACACAGGATTCAAACCCCTTTCTTCCTGACTCTATGTCTAGAACACTTCTCATGTCACCATGCTACCATTTATTTGAAAAGGTGATCTAGGTGCAGAGTGAATTGATGAAAACAGTTCTGAAAGAGGTGGCTGAGGCCCTGTATTCAAGTCCCAGATCTGTCATTTACTGGGTGATCTTGGGCCAGTCATCCCCCTTCTCCAGGCCTCCATTGGCAAAATGAGGCCACAGGATGATCTCAAAGGTCCCTTTCAGCTCTAAACTGAGGGAGGATATAGCATTAACAAATGGAAATAGAGAGTGTGACAGTCGGTTTCCCTAGATAGTGTGACAGTCGGTTTCCCTAGATAGTGTGAGTGAGCCTGGCACTGTGGACTTTCAGCTAGCCATGGGCAAATTTTCATGGTCAGCCTACACTTGGGGCTTCTGCACAGCTTTGAAGGCCTGAAGCCAAGTTGTTTATATTTTTTATGCCAGTGGAATGATCTTGGTGGATGCTATTGACCAGAGGCCAGGGGAAGAAGACAAAGAGGAAATAGATGCTATCTTCAAATAGCATCGTCATGCAACTGGAGCTGGAAGAGATCTCTCTAATCCAGTCCCCTCATTTTGCAGATGAAGCCTGAAGAGGGAAGGTGACTTGTCCAAAGCTGAAGCAGGTGTCATTCTTAGAAAGCTAGGTGAGTTCGTTATGGGTAAGTTTTGAGTGCTGGAAATCAAGAAAAAGGAAAAAAAATAAAGTATGCACATGTGTGAGCCTTTACCTAATTTCATTCTACTTTGTAGAATATAAGCTCCTGGAGGGCAGGGACTTTTCATTTTCATCTTTGTATCCACAGCACCTTGCACGGTACCTGTCATACATCATGGGTGCTTAATGAATGCTTATTGATTAATCAATCTAGGCTTCCAAGAGAAAGATGCTGCTATTACTTTACCTGCTATCACAAACCATTAAAGACCAAAGAATTCATGACAACTAGGTGGATCAGTATATAGTGTGCAGGACTTGGAACTAGGAAGACCTCAGTTCAAATCGTGTCTTGGATTTGACCAATAGGTCAAAGAAGGTTGAACCAGGAATAATGAGTAGAAACTGAAAAGATGTAGATTTGGTTTTAACGGGAGTTAGAAATGGCTTACCATCAGAGCTGTCCAAGTGGAATGGACTGCCTGGAGGTTGGGTACCACTTGTCCTGTATGTTGTAGTGGGAACTCCTTTTGTGTATTGGTCACACTGAGGTCCCTTGCAGCTCTCAAAATCTATGATTCTGTAATCCAATCTCCTTTTTCCATAGCTGAGGATATTGAGACCCTGTGAAAAGAAGAGACTTAGCCAGGATCACGAAAATGATCAATCACAGAGACAGGATCTGAATTAGGTCCCCTGGTTCCCTCGCTTGGATACATCACAAATTGGATGCTGACAGAAATGCTTTTACTTTTCATGTGCCTTATGATGCTTATTTGTTAAGAACCTGTGGGGAACAAACAGATCAAGGTCCTAAAAAGACAACAAAGTGAGATCCCAATTACATCGTTAAGAGGAGTCTCGTGTCAGAATACAGGGAGGAGCCAATATTCCTCTGGGGGTCCCAACTCAGAAGGGCCAACTCAAAAGCTGCCTTGTTGTTTTGATGTTAGCAGTGACTCTCCTTGGAACAAGCCAGGTGTGACAGGCTCATGGGCCATCAGACTGCTGAGCTTCCTAAGTGTGAAGATGGAAGGAACCTTAGAGAATCCTCTTCTTACTGTGGGAATGTTTTCCTGACCCCCAGCTGCTCTTTCTCTCTTTCTTCTCAAATGGTCCTGAGCTTCCAGATATGGGTGTACATTGTGTTCTTCCCCAGCGGAGTGGAAGCTTCCTGCGGAGCTGTTTTTCACTTTGCACTTCTATTCCTGGTGCCTACAGGGAGGGGAAGGTCTACAGACAGGAAGTAATAGAGCTGGGATTCAAACCCACATCCCCTGAAGCCAAAAATATTGATATAGTTCATTTTATTCAATATCACAGCACAGACATTTGTTTGTGTGTATTGCATTATAGAGATAGGTAGGTGGTGCAGTGGATAGAGTGCTGGACCTGGAAATCAGGAAGACTCATCTTTGTGAGTTTAAATCTGGTCTCAGTCACTTACTAGGTGTATGACCTTGGGCAAGTCACTTAACCCTGTTTGCTCCAGTTCCTCATCTGTAAATGCTGGAGAAGGAAATGGCAAACCACTCTAGTATCTCTACCAAGAAAATGGGAGTTTGGGCATGACTGGAAAAAAATGACTTAACAACAACTGTATTATAATTTAAACTATCTTTTTTTTAGACAATTAGGGCTAAGTGACTTGCTCAGGGTCACACAGCTAGTAAGTGGCAAGTGTTTGGTCTGAGGCCAGATTTGAACTCAGGTCCTCCTGACTTCAGGGCCGGTGCTCTATCCAATGTGCCACCTAGCTGCCCCCTATTTTTTTCAATTAGCAAGTATTTATTTGCTCTCTTCCACCTCTCCCACCTTGAAAAAATGAAACATAACAAAATAAAATTCTTCTGAGAAATATGCATAATCAAGCAAAATAAATTCCCACATTGGCCACATCCCAAAATCTGTATCTCATCCTTCAAATGGAGTCCATCTCTCTCTGTCAGGAGGTGGAAAAAATTCTTCTTCATTCATCCTCTGGAACCGTGGTTGGTCACTGTTCAGAGTTAAGTCTTTCAAAGTTTTTTATTTTTCCCAATTTTTGAGAAAAAAAATTGTGAAGTGTTGGAGCTAATTGTTCTTAAAAGTTTGATAGAATTTTCCTGTGAATCCATCAGAACCAGGCATTTATTTCTTTAGTAGTTTCTTTACAAGTTGATTGATTTCCTCTTCTGAAATTGGGTTATTTAAGATCTCTATTTGGTGTTCTGGTAGTTTGAGTGTTTTATGTTTTTGAAAATATTTCTGTATTTCTTTTGTGTTCTTAGTTTTGTTAGCATATAACTCTGTATATTATGTTCAGATATTCTTGTTATTTCTTCTGGTTTTGTGGTGATTTCACTTTGCTCATTTGCTATTTTATTGCTTTGACTTTTAAACCTCCTTTTAATCAGATTCATTTAAAAGTTTATCAATTTTATTTGATTCAAAGAACCACCTTTTAGTTTTATTTATCATTTCTATGGGTTTTGTGTTTCTAATTTATCTTTTTCTTCTCTAATTTTAAATATCTCCTCTTTTGTGCTTATTTTAAGTTTGTTTTTTTGTTGACTTTCTAATTTTTAAAAATGCATATTCAATTAATTGATACTCTCTTTTTCTATTTTGTTAATGTATGTTTGCAGAGATATGATATTTCCTCTGAAGTCTAATTTAGCTGCAACCCAGAAATTTTGGTCTGTTGTTTTATCATTATAATTTTCTTTTACATAGTTATTAATTGTTTCTATGAGTTGTCCTTTAACTCATTAATTATTTAGGATTTCATTGTTAAATCTCCATTTGAACCTGTGTTTTTTGTTTGTGATCCCTGAACCAGTAACTATTTTTATTATGCTATGGTCTATAAAGGATGTATTAACTATTTCTACTTTTTTACATTTGCTTGCAATATCTCTGTGATCTAATATATGGTCAATTTTAGTAAAAATTCCATGTGGTACTGAGAAATATGCATATTCTTTAGTGGTCAGAAGACTCCCTAAATTTTTTTAAAAGTCTAGTTTCTCCAGTAACTTATTCAGTTTATCTTTCTTTTGTACTTACCCAAAACAGAGAAAGTAATATTGAAGTCTCCTGTAATTATCATGTTACTGTCTGTTTTCTTGTAACTCAGTTAATGTTTCCTTTATGAATTGGATATGAAAGCATTTGAAGTATATAAGTTTAGCATTGATAGTGATTTGTTTTCTATGGTTCCTTTTACCACCCCTTCGGTTTTATTTTGTGTATATATATATTTTTAATTCTTTTTCTGTTCATATCCTTTGACCATTTATCAGTTGGGGAATGACTTGACTCATGAATTTGACTATGAATTTGACTCATTTCTCTATATATTTGAGAAATGAGGCTTTTTATCAGAGACACTTGTAAAAAATGTATAAAACAATTTCCTGCTTTCCTCCTATTCTTGGCTTCATTGATTTTGTTTGTGCAAAAAATTTTTAAATTTAATGTAATCAAAATTATCTATTTTACATCCCATGATGCTCTGTCTTTTGTTTAGTCATAAATTCTTCCCTTTTCCATAGAATTGATAGGTGAAGTATTCCATGCTCCCTTAATTTGCTTATATCACCCTTTGTTTCTAAATCATGTACCCATTTTGACCTTATCTTGGTATACTATGTGAGAGGTGGGTCTATACCTAGTTTTTGCCAAACTGCTTTCCAGTTTTTCCAGAAATTTCTTTCTTTCTTTTCTTTTTTTTGGGGGGGTCAGGGGAAGGCAATTGGGGTTAAGTGACTTGCCCAGGGTCACACACAGCTAATGTCAAGTGTCTGGTCTGGGGCCAGATTTGAACTCAGGTCCTCCTGGCTACAGAGCCGGTACTCTATCCACTGCACCACCTAACTGCCCCCTTTCCCAGCAATTTTTGTCAAATAGTGAATTTTAATCCCAAAAGCTTGGATCTTTGTGTTTATCAAACACTAGATTACTATCATCATTTGCTACTGTGTATTGTATACCTAATCTACTCCATTGATCCACCATTCTATTTCTTAGCCA